>NC_066875.1:4543729-4741909 GCF_022985175.1 Labeo rohita
ATGCAGTTCACTTGAAATGATTTGACTAAATTGATTATGTTTTTAGCTACTAATATGAGTGAAATAAGCTCAGCCCAGTTTGACATATTTAAATCCATTCCGTAGAATTCCACATATTCTGCATTCCAAAACAAATCTGCAGCTTCCGTCTGGACTTGCTTATGACATATTATTGACAGAAGTTCTAACAAACACATCTCCATCACTATCATACATGAAGCTGGAAAATGGGATTTTCCACTTTCTTTGCCTGGAAATGGTAGTAGCTGCTATTTGATGAACAGAAAACAACTGTGAACTGTGAAAACAAATTTCCTGAGGCTATTTTTGAAGAAGAGTTCAAAAGCAGCTTTTCCAATACAGATAGAGAGCACATCCCTTGTGAAAAAGAAGACTGCTTAAGTGTATTGGATGTGCACTTGTATATTTCAAATTATATATATTTACACTGTAAAAAAAAAAAAAAAAAAAAATCTGTAAAATTTACAATAAAAAAAATGGCACCTGTGGTTGGCAGAATTTCACCGTAAAAATATGGTAGCAATATTTTAAGTTTTATGGTTTTAACTTAAATTTACATTTAAATACCATAATTTCATTAACTGATATAATGGTACTGTACCAACCTATTGAAGTACTGAAATCTGTTTTGTACTTTTGTAATACACTAATAACCACCAAAAGCAGGTGGTGATGAGAAAGTCACATAATGAACCAAAGCCCATCACAAGCTGCTTTTAAATATTACTATGTATAAAAGGTGCACAGTGTCATTCACACAAACACTAAACACCATCATGGTAACACACATAAAAATGAAATAATAATTGCAATAAACATTAATTTAGCAACACTAGATGTAACATACAACCATGATGCACAAAAAAAAAGGATAAAACAAAACAAAACAAAACAAAACAAAACAAAAAACTAAGAAGAAACAGTTATTAAAAACAATAACAACAACAACAAAAAACCCCATCAAATTTAAAAAATGTAGTGCAGGGAATTCTGGGAATGCCAAAATACGGTTATTCACTGTAAATGTTACATTCTTTTTTACTTCCAAAAAATGGTATACTACCGTAAAATTACATGCAATGTCCAATACAGTTTTTCACTGTATGTAGTAAAGGGAAACTTACCGTTAACCATTTAACAGGTTTTTAATGTAGCATTTTTACACTTGTTACTGTTAAATTCAGATTCAGATAATAAAAAGTGAATGAAATAAAAGGCCACTTAAGTACACTTTTAAAAACTGCACTTTGTAATAATGTCAAATTAAAGTGTTAGTTTATTTTACATTTTAAGTCACTATGGTTTAATAATCATGTGCATTAAAGTACACTTATTTTGATGTTTTGACTAGCATACCAAAGTACATGTGATTTACTGGATTATAGTATGAAATGTAGTGTTATTTGAAATTACATTTAAAGTTAATATATTTAAAACGTACTAAATTGCAATATAATCTGCATAATTACAAATACTGATAATTTACTCATCCCCATATTATCCAAGATGTTCATGACTTTCTTCATTCAAAAAGAAAATAAGGTTTTTAAGGAAAACATTCCAGGATTTTTCTCCAATAGGGATCAATGGGTTTAAGGTCCAAACTGCAGTTTCAATGCAACTTCAAAGGGCTTTAAATGATCCCACCCATGGAATAAGGGTCTTATCTAGTGAAACGATTGGTTTGGTCATTTAAAGAAAAAAAAAAAGAAAGATACTTTTTAACAAATGCTTGTCTGAAAATGTTACTTCATGCATTTTCTTCTCCAACTTCAGTTTTTATTTTATTTTATTTTATTTTATTTTATTTTATTTTATTTTATTTTATTTTATTTTTTGTAAAGGGTGTTTGACTTTCTTTGCACATTCACTACGTCACGTGTGCATGATTATGTAATGTGTGTGTTCACAACCTGTTGATCCCCATTTAAGTCCACTATATGGAGAAAAAATCCTGGAATGTTTTTCTCAAAAACCTTTGACATGAACATCTTGGATGGCATTGGAGTGAGTAAATTATAATCTTTTTGAATGAATAAGTAAATGACATATGTGATTCAGTAGAAATTACATTAAAGCATATTTTAGTTTACCATAAATGTTTGTCGCTACATTTGACAGTACACTTTATCCATATTATTGACTTTATCCATTATTAAGTCCTACTTAAGTGGGTCAAAAATATGAAGTTCAGCTAATTGAATTTAATATAAATTTAAGCTATAAAACAGTTAAATTTTTCTTTATATAGTGGAATTCAATGGCGCCCCTGAGTTTTGAACTTCCAAAATGCAGTTTAAAGGCAGCTTCAAAGGGCTCTAAACGATCCCAGCCGAGGAAGAAGGATCTTATCCAGCGAAACGATCTTTCAAAACATTTTCGAAACAAACTGACAATTTATATACTTCTTAACCTCAAATGCTCATCTTGTCTTGTTTTTGGTTTTACCTTTTTTTGTAAAAGGTGTTTGATGTTCTTTGCATGTTCACTTTGTAAACACTAGGTCGAAATTTCTACGGCGATGTAAGACGATTTTGAAGTTGAGGGAAAAAACAAGATGGGAGTTACCTACCCTACCCGACATACGACAGCTGTCTTGAACCGGAGTTCACAAAGACATAGACAAGATGAGCGTTTGAGGTCAAAAAGTATATAAATTGTCTATTTGTTTCGAAAATGGCATTTGAAGCTGCATTTAATCTACATTTTGGAAGTTCAAACTTGGGTGCACCATTGAAGTCCACTATATGGAGATAATTCCTGAAGTGTTTTCCTCAATAAACATAATTTCTTAACGACTGAAGAAAGAAAGACATGAACATCTTGGATGACAAGGGGGTGAATAAATTATCTGTGAATTTTTGTTCTGGAAGTGAACTTCTCCTTTAAGTATATTGCTTTACAGTTTACGATTTTAAAGTACAGTATGCTAAAGTCTACTTCTTTAGCGCAAGGGACCCAATGAACTTTTAGAGACCCGATGGTATCAAATGATTCACAGACAGTCGTTGAAAGGGAAACTTTGGACTCAAGTGGGGGTGAGATGAGGGGATCACGAGAGTTTGTGATGCCATTGAAGAGGAACATGGCATGACAGATTCTCCAAAGATATGAAGCTGCTAAAAATAGTCAGGAAAAATGCCCTCGCGCAAGGTATTTATTTTTCCACGCTGTCAAGGAATGACGACACTGTTTCCATATGCACAGATAAAAAGATATAATGTCCCTCGGGTGGATTTGTGCACTTCTTTTCACTTCACCTTTAAATTAGGGTTCCTCAGCTAGAATCGGGTGGAATTTGTTTATCGTGCCAGTTTAACATACTAATGCTAAATAAATATGCATAAATATGAAGGACAAGTGAAATGGGCTGTTTTGCGACGCAATGCTTCCAGTAAATATCAAGAAGCCCTGACCTAGTTTGTCCCTCACCAGCACATATGCATACACACTTCTTTTTTTCTAGGTCTCTCTCGCACTGACTCACGCACCGCTATCTCTTTCCCCCTCACACACATAAACCGAACCACTGATGGGCTCTGACTAAAGAATTATTCCTTCTTTTCCCTTCCCCCCCCGCCTCCATCAGCTTCTGCCGTCTCATTCTCCCACCTAACTGTGCCGTACACACTGCGAGGTTAAGAAAGCGGCCCTGAAACGAAGTATTCTTTCGCTCTTAATCCCCAAACTCCCCGGTTTCCATCCCTCTCTTGACTGATGTAATGAAAAAAACAACCGGCCTATCTCTGCCAGCCATTTTCCACACCATCACGGCTACGTGGCCTGTGCCCCAGCACGTCCCTGGACCTCCGCTGTGATGGGGAACCCGGTGCAAATTACCCCGCCGCTATCATAGGTTATCAGCACCTCACAACGATGACCCCCTTCCTGAAAAATCAGCTCTGTGCCTCCAGAGTTCTGTTTTTCAGGCTTTGCTGCTTTGGCTTCAGTGAAGAAGCAACACTTTTTACTTTCTTCCCTTAGACTGGGTGAGTATTTCTCAGTTTTGTTTGATCCAGGGCTCACCTTTTGACTCCCTTGAGTGAATCGGATTTGGTAGTTCAGACCTAATACAAAGTCATCCTAGTAATGTTATATTACTAGGACGGTAGGGCGATGATATACTATATAGTATATCTCCATGCTTGTTTGCTTGTAGTATTGTAAAAAGTGAATTATATCATCAGTCAGCTCTAATCTGTTAAATGCAACTAAAAGTCTTAAAAATAATTAGATATTTTAGATATTTAGATTATATGTACTATATTTTGTAATAGAGATTTTTCATATTTGTAAATAAAACAAATAACATTACAGTATGTTTTATTTTTTTTTATGCATTTTCCCTATCTATTAACAAATTTAAAAATGTTAAAAAATGCTATTCACATTTCACACAATGATTTGAATGCACCTTGACATTTTTGGAGAGACATAATCATGAATACATAAACGCCTAAAATATTTTAGCAAAACTACTTCACTTCTTCTTAATATTTGAAAAATGTTGCCTGCAAAATCAACCAAGTACAACACATTTTTGACAAGAAAATGTCTGAAAATATATTTTTTTATTTTATTTTATTATTTTTTTTTATGAATGTTTATAATGGTATTCATGATTTTTAAAATAACTTTAAAAAGTTATTTAATATATATAAAATATATAATATATTTAAAATATATAAAAACATCTATTAAAATTATATTTAAAAAACTTAAAACCAAAATAAATAAATAAATAAACAAAAAAAAAAAAATGTGATATTGCTTTTTATACTCATATGTTATTGGCCCAGATGCTTTTAAACGAACAAATAAATACATAAATAAAGTGTAACACAAAGCTGTCACACCTATACTGTAAAAAGGATTTTTCAAGTTGTAAAAAAAAAAAACAAAGATTATTGAAGTATGTATTAAAAATAATTTAATTTTCTCTACTTAAAAATTCCATGTTTTCCATTCCATGTTAATTTATTATGTTACGTCTCAGTTCTTTGTAATTGTTTGTGAAGCTTAATAGCAATTTCTTAGTGAAAATTGCTTCTTCACCATTTTTTTTTCCTTCACTGTATTTCATGTACAATAAAATGTGACTATTATTGTCCAGGGCTGTATAGCTGGTGCCCTATGGTCAGTTTTCTGATTAACACCATGTTCACAGTCTGATTGAACCGCTTGTGGCTCTGCTCTTATATGCAAATTCACTGTTGCACCCCTTATACCCTCAACTGGAGGCCGTCTGAGGTTTGCTCTAATGAACTATGGTTTTAAGAGCTGAATAAGCCACGAGGCACGAGGGGACGTGGCTAAATAAGTGGGTAAATAACTAAGCTGGCAATTAAGAATACCCAACGAGTAACTGCAAGGAAAAGTGTCATTTAGTACGCAAATTAGAGCATAAGTAAGTGACCAGGAGCGTAAGTGAATTAGAATGGAAATAGATGAAGAGATAAATGAATAAAAATGTTATGTAAGTGAGTTTGTATGTAAATGGCTGCACAAGTGTGGAGGGAGGAGAGTAAATAAATAGCTTAGTATGTAAATAAATGAATAAATGTACAACTTAAAGGAATGGGACGGAGCCGGGGAGCGAGCGAGTGAATGAGTAATGAGCGAGTGAATGAGTTATAAGATGAACTACTTATTGCATTTCAAAGGAGTGAGAGCTTACCGATTAGTTCTACACCCATCAGCTTTGAACTGCATCAAGCAAAACGAACTAGATTTCACATTTTTGGAAGAAAACATTAGTGCTTGGCCATGCAAAATGCGCTGCTATAATACTATATGGTTGCTAAAGTGTTTTAGCAGGTAATTAATCGTCTCCATCTGGAGCATTTTTGCGCTTTAAAAGTGTTTCGGTAACACTTTATAATAAGGTTTCTGTGTTATATATAATACACTGCTCGTTGTTAATGTTAGTTAATGCACTGACGTTAACAAATTGCATCAATGTTAACAAATCAGACCTTCTCGTAAAGTGCTACCATTGTTTTCTGTTCGCTAGTCATTGTAACTCTTTTTGCATATCTCTACTGAACGTATATCATCTTTCCTCGAGTCCAGATGATGTGCCAATTACTCTCTAATTACATGCGTCATCTGGCTGATAAATCCTGTTTACCGTACTGACAAGCCTCCCGGTGGTCGCAGCCAGTCTCTGGAGAGAGGAATGAAGGGATGGACCTCCACAAAGAGGACGGCGAGAATTGGAGATCAAGCAGGGGCTGTTTCTGAATATAGCTCTCACGATGCCAATGACTGCATCTGAATAATTGCTAACAGAGTTTGATATTGCGTTAAGGGCTGGGTAAACAATATTTACAGTTTATTGGCACCTTTATCTGGAAAGCTTAAATAAGGAACATTGTGTTTTTAATTTCTTTCCTCAAAATTGGCCATTAACTGTTTCAGAATAACCTTTTTTTCTACAATGTTATTTGTTGGCATTAATGGTTCCATAAAGATCCTTTCATATCCATGGAATCTTTCCATTCCAAAGGTTCTTTATAATGGAAGAAGGTTCTTCAGACTGTTGTTCTTCACTCTTATAATGGTTTCAAAAGGTGGTTTTCGCAGCAATGTTATAGAAGAACTATTTTTGTGGTTCCACAAACAACATTTCAGCGAAAAGCTATTAGAAAAACCTATTTTTCTACAAGGTTCTTTGTTGGCATTAATGGTTCCATAAAGATCATTTAATATCAATGGAATCTTTCCATTCCAAAGGTTCTTTATAATGGAAAACGGTTCTTCAGACTGTTCTTGTTCACACACAGCAATGTTATAGAAGAACTATTTTTGTGGTTCCACAAACAACATTTCATTGAAAAGTTGGTTACACTTTATTTTGATAGTCCACTTTAGACATTGTACTAACTATAAGTAACTTTGCAACTACGTGTCAACTAATTCTCATTAATTTGCAACTACATGTCTACTAACTCTGTTAGGTTAGGTTTAGGGTTAGTAGAATAAGTTGACATATACTTGCAAAGTTTAGAAGTGTGTTAGAAGATATTAAGCAGACAGTCTACTAATACTCTAATGACTAGTTGACATGCAGTTGCAAAGTTACTGTTAGTAGAATGTCTAAAGTGGACTATCAAAATAAAGTGTTACCGAAAAGTTCTGAGAAGAACCTTTTTTCTTCTACAAGGTTCTTTGTTGGCATTAATGGTTCCATAAAGATCATTTAATGTCCATGGAATCTTTCCATTCCACAGATTCTTTAAAATGAAAAAGCTTTTCAGACTGTTGTTTTTCACTCTTATAATGGTTTCAAAAAGTGGTTTTCACAGTGATGTTATAGAAGAATCATTTCTGTGGTTCCACAAAAAAACATTTCATTAAAAAGTTCTGAGAATAACCTGTTTTTCTTTGTTGGCATTAATGGTTCCATAAAAATCCTTGAACACCAATGGAATCTTTCCATTCCAAAAGATCTTTATAATGTAAAAAGGTTCTTCAGACTATTCAAATGTTCCTCACTCTTACACACACTTTCAAAAACTGTTTATCATAACAATGTTATAGAAGAACAAGTTTTGGGTCTCCAAAGAATCTTTCAATGAACATTTCTGAGAAGAATACTTTTTTTTCCAACACTTTTTTGTTTGCATCAGTGGTTCCTTTAACATCTATAAAACTTTTCATTTCACAAAAGGCTCTTTAGTCCTAAAAATAAAGCTTCATTATTGCCATCAACGGTTTAGAGAACAGTACTTGAAATAACATTTTAATAATGGATTTTTTTTTTTTTTTTTTTTTTTTTTTTTTTTTTTTTTGGAATGGAACATTTTAATGGAATGGAAAGATTCCATGGATGTTAAAAGCTTTCTTTAAACCTTAGATGCCAATAAAGAATGTGTGTTAAAAAGTTTAGGCTTACAATCACTGTTTGCTGCTTGTACATCAGTGTCATTCATCTATCATTTCCTCTGATTTTAGGGATTAATCATGGGTAAGGTTAGGTTTAGATGTAGGGATGTGGTCAAGATTTAATTTTTGGATTAAAATATTGTTCCAGGGTCAACACACATCTAACTCAGCAAAATCAGGACGTGCATCGCCGCATGCTCAGGTACCAGCCTGTGCCACATTAAGACTAAAATAAAAAATGTCCTGCTAAAAAAACCTTGCTGCTCAAAGCAGTGTTTCATACTGTTGGACTTGTGATAGATCTGCATTGCAAAGCTGTGCTCATTTTCTGACCAAAATCAGTGGCCATTCTGATCCTAATGAAGCCTCGCTACTTTCAGACACTTTAAGGCAGATTACACGTTTGGGTATCAAATGTCACCGTTATTGGATCACAGAAGCGCTATATTAAGAACATTTCCCGGGTTTATCCATTCATTTAAGCTCCCTTCGTTTTCCCTGCTCAAAAAAATTCACTGAAAACTACCATTGAATCACCCAACCATCTCTACCTTAATTACACAGGAATTGTAGCGCTGGCACTTTACTGCATGACTGCTTTTGAGGCCAACTGGGCCGCCACTCTTTCCTCCACTACTTTAATGTACCAAACTATCCTCCATAGACTTCACGTGTCACAACATTAGTGGCTTGCCAGAGAGATATTCGTTAACCAAGGCATGGGAACTGCTGTGTAGAACGAAACTGAAGTCAAAGAAAGCACATCTCACCATGAAAATGCTTCTTGTGGTTAACCACTCGGGGAAAGATTTAACATTAACCACAGGCTCATGTAGTAATTCATACATGCGTTCTACAAACTAGAATGGTTAGTGTTTTTAAAGCTCAACAATTGCTTATACTGGTCTTTTTAAACTCACTAATGATATGTTTTCACCAGAAAAAAAGCTAAATATATTAAATATATTTTTCATAATACATATTATTCCTACATTATTATTTTGTCTCAGTCAATGATTATATTCATCAAAAAGTGCAAGAGTGACAGCATTTTCTTCATGACCATGAACTTCTGGACACCTGAACACTCCATGTATTGGGTTGAGTAGCTGTTTGTAATGCCTGATTAACCTCCAAAAAACATGCGTATGTATAAAAAAGGTATAAAAGGTCATTTGCATTGGTTTAGGCTAAGTTAGCATGCTAACAACTTGCAGTATAGGTTAGGCTTAGGATGCAGTGAGCAAAAAGTACCCTGACTTTTTTTGTTGTTGTATATTTAAATGTACTAAATTCCAGCTGCATCATTACAAATATGTGATTATAAATACCATACATAAAATTATCATAAACACATACAAATAATTATGAAATGGCATATATAGATGTGATTAAGCGGGCCAAAAAAGCACTCTGAAGTTCATTTAATTGCATTTAATAAAAACTATAATGCATTATTGTTTAATTGCAATTAACATTTTGTTAAAAGTCTGAATAATTACATTCAAGTATTTTCCCCCATAATAAGCATTATTTTTAAAAATGACACAAAATGTTACTTCTTTTTCACAAGGTAAAGCAGATTTGCATGATTTCTAATCAGGCAGACTCAACAAGTGGACCAAATTGTTCACGATATTGGTGCAGAACCAGTTTTTCCAGCCCAGAATGGTCTTTCCTGTGATGGACGCACACAAAACAGTCTAAGACTCAGCAACCCAGCAAATGTGCAACTCAGTTTCAATACAAAAGGAGCATTTTGTTTTGAGTCTTCCTTAACTGTATCAATCCACTGTTTGCCTGTGAAGCCATTCGTTCTCAGATCGTCCCATCAATCTCTCTCTCCTGTGGCCATCTATGAATTCATGTCATTTTCTGTCTCCATGATCTATATATGTAAATTAAAAAGCACTAAATCTGCATGTCTTCACTCGCAGCCCAGGTACGCTACAGTAATTTGGGGGAAGGGGTGGCATACAGGAGAAATTCCCTCTGTAAGGGGAAAAAAAGATGATGATACATTCTTTTTTATGATGCCGTAAGGGCTTTCGCCTGTATGCAAGCCAACAACTCACATGTAATTTTCCCTCTCTCCTCACGTGTTCTAAGAGCAATTAGATCGGTCACGAGCAGCTCACTACATTTCGATAACATTTCTAAACCGTTCTACCTGTGCACCTCCCTTCCCCCATTTTTCACCATTTCATGATACGATTTTAACATGGAGTTTCTTGCAGGCGCACCACTCAAATAGTGACCTAATTCTTCCCAAGCATGCCAACGCTGCTGAGAGAGCAAGAGAGGCAAACTCATCTTCTCTCACAAAGGGAGTCTGAGGTCTAATCATACCAGGACTACATAAGAACGCCCGCTAATGCGTTTCAACTCCTCCGTTTTAATGCCGATAACAAGTATGACCATTTTGATGTTGTGGCTTCAATCAGTTTAATTCCACTCAGCCGAGAATCGTCCTTCGCGTTCTGTCAGGAGAAAGTCATAAAAATATCTCGCTCGCATGCGAACGCATGTCATTCGGAGCTTGTAAACACATCCCTGCTAGTGCTCGTCTTCTTGCCAGACTCATGTTTTTCTCCATGCATCTTTCATGACTGCATAGTGATTCTAACGTGCCGTAATAACAGCCTCAGATGGGGGAGCTTTTTCCACATATGCTGCTCTGACAAGAAACCGGAGCCAGTTTTTACTTTTTTTTCTTTCCTGCTTGACCGTGGTATTTTTGTCCACGGGAGGCTTCGGTGCGTCAAGCTTTCTCTTCGAAAAAATATCACAGGGCTTTCCCACTGAGCCCACACTTCTCTCTTGAGTTATGTCCTTGGTGTGGATATGCTGTTGTGTCCCGCCATTGTTATTTCCAATTTCATAGCCGAGTCCTGGCTAGCACGCCCCAGCCTCGCTATGCCATTTACTGCAATAATACACACCGGGCCCTCCAAGGTAGCAATCGGCCACACTCCAAACCTCCTGTGAAATGGTTGAATTCGTCAATAGAAAGCCTTTTGTTCTGATAGACTAGGCTGAATAGCTTTCTTTGATTCCTCTCTCAAGATGACTTCCTTTCAGAGGAACTGTCTTCCATTTGCTGCTATTATTTTGGGTTTTATTGTATCCGTGGTACGTTGTGTGGTGAGGTGATGCATCTTAAGTGTTAAGTGTATTTCAGAGGCCCTTGTATTATCTCTCAGGTTGCTTTCATCTGCTTTTCTTATTTTGCAGAGGAGATCTAATGATAAGAACTATAAAAAGCTGGAGTGAACTTGTCATGTGTTCATTTGTTGCTTCTAGATATACTTGCCTACCAGATATGGAAATCACAGCAACGCATTGTGTTTCTATCATCCATCTGTGTCTACCAGTGAACACTACGGTATATTATGATTCAAAAGCACCGTCGAAAAACTAGACAATATTATATATTAAGAAAATAGTTTGATGCATACGTTTGTTTTGTTTCTCTATGTTTAAATTGAATTTGAAACACTGGGGAAGTATATATCCACAAAATAGCTTTGCGAATATAAGCACAGATGCCTTCAAACTGCAAGGTAAGCTCCCAGGGCTTTGCCCCAAATCTGCCTCCAAGTCCACGCTAATAAATGTTTTACAGTGCTGGTGTGTCTAAGCCATATCTAACATAGCTGTAATGTATTCCAACAGAATTACAAAGAATAAGAAAGCAGTGATTTAAGGTGTGCTTTGAATGAAACTTTATATTTGACGTTATTACAAAGTGCACTTTAATGAGCATGCTCTCTTTCAGTACACTTAAGTGGTCTTGTCTTTCATTAATACGTTATTTGTAAGTTGTTTTTTTTTTTTTTTTTTTTTGTGACCCTGGACCACAAAACCAGTCTTAAAGGAGAAGTCCACTTCCAGAACAACAAGATAATGTACTCACCCCCTTGTCATCAGTCGTAAAGAAACTGTATTTTTTAAGGAAAACATTTCAGGATTTTTCTCCATATAATGGACTAATATGGTGCCCCGAGTTTGAACTTCCAAAATGCAGTTTAAATGCGGCTTCATACAATCCCAAATGCGGTTGTAGATGATCTCAGCCAAGGAAGAAGGGTCTTATCTAGCGAAACGATATTTTTCAGTAAAAAATACAATTTAAATACTTTTTAATCTCAAACGCTCGTCTTGTCTTGCTCTGCCTGAACTCTGTGTATTCTGCCTCAAGACAGTGTGGGTATGCCGAAAAACTCCAATCATATTTTCTCCCTCAACTTCAAAAATCATTTCAAGATCATCCTACATTGCTGCAGAAGTCCCGACCCAGTCTTTGCAAAGTGAACATGCTAAGAAGATCAAACACCCTAAACAAAAAAGGTAAAACAGCGATATAGGACGATTTTGAAGTTGAGGGAGAACAAGAGTTGGGCGTTTTTCGGCATACCCTAACTGTCATTAAGCGGAAAAAAACAGGTCGGGAAGAGCAAGACAAGACGAGCGTTTGACATTAAAAAGTATATAAATTGTATTATTGTTATGAAAATAACCGTTTTAAATCGTTTTGCTAGATAAAACCCTTTTTCCTCAGCTGGGATCGTTTGCAACTGCATTTGGGATCGTATTAAGCCACATTTAAACTGCATTTTGGAAGTTCAAACTTGGGGCACCATAGCAGTCCATTATATGGAGAAAAATCCTGAAATGTTTTCCTCAAAAAACATAATTTCTTTACGACTGAAAGACATGAACATTTTGGATGACAAGGGGTGAGTACATTATCTGTAAATTGTTGTTCTGGAAGTGGACTTCTCCTTTAAGTAGCACGGGTGTATGTGTAGCAATAGCCAAAAATACATTGTACAGGTCAAAATGACCTTTTATGCCAAAAATCATTAGGATATTAAGTGAAGATCATGT
This sequence comes from Labeo rohita, assembly GCF_022985175.1. Classification (NCBI taxonomy): domain Eukaryota; kingdom Metazoa; phylum Chordata; class Actinopteri; order Cypriniformes; family Cyprinidae; genus Labeo; species Labeo rohita. The sequence goes on from NC_066875.1 coordinate 4,556,528, forward strand.
TCCATGAAGATATTGTGTAAATTTCCTACCATACAAACATTTTTGATTAGTAATATGCATTGCTAAGAACATTTGAACAACTTTAAAGACCATTTTCTCAAATGTAGATTCTTTTGCACCTTCCAGATTCCAGATTTTCAAATAGCTGTATCTCATGTATCATAACAATCCATACATCAATGGAAAAAAAAATTACCCTTATGAATGGTTTTGTGTTCCAGGGTCACAAATATACTTTTAAAATTTGAAGTGCACTACAAATGCACATTTAATACAATTAAGCGCACTTTTTTTTTTTACAAGTGTATCTATATTATATTTCAGAATACATTCTGTTTATTTGAATGTGTCACAGTTTGGACATTCATTTACGTTCAGAACGTGCTGTTCATTTACACGTTTCATGCCAGCATGAACTACAGACTCGTGACAGGTTGTGCACTAGTTCTATCTGGAACTGAATATCTCCTCCTTACGGAAACGTTCAGCTGCCTGCACAAGGAAGAAAAATAAAAACAAATCAAAATCCATTTAAAAGGAAATCACAACAGAGCCATTTTTTTATCCCACAATTTCTTAATTGCCATAAAGAGAACAATCAGATAAGGCTTGCAGCTTGTCTGCATGAGTAAGAGAGAGAGAGAGAGAGAGAGAGAGCACACGAGAGAGCAGAAAGCAAAGGGACAGAGAGGGAGAGTCACGTGCCTTTACTACCATACAATGAGCAACCAACTATTTTCATCCCTCCAGCTCCAGCCTTGATTACAATATGGCATCAGTGTGTCATCTGTGTGTTGCATTAGTATTGTGTTTACGCTACCATGTAAGAACCATCTGAGATAAGAGTGGTCGCCTGTGGATAGAGCACATGCCTTCATTACACTGACATGGGATCAGCTTCCTGAAATACATACATGCACTAGGCTTCTGTTTAATACAAACCACTACTGCAAACCATTATTTGTCCAGCACATATTTTAAACTCTTTCCCTCAGTGTTTCCGTCATGAAAACTGATGAAGCCGCTGATAAACAGCGGGCTTTCAGCTCTCAAAAGTGGGCGGTCATCAGTGGTCGAGCTGCGTTTTGTTTTGACTGTGTACAAACCTCGTGTTTTGGTTTTCTCTATCTGTGTTGCGTATACATGAGCTGTTGACACTGTACACCTCGTCACCTGCTTGTCCCCGGCGTTCGAGGGAGGAAGAAAATCCGTCGTGAGCGCATTACACACTATCTTTCAGCCGTTATGACTCTCCAGAGCAGCCAAGCCGATGATGTTGCTTCGTTTGCGATGCCTCGATGTATGGAAGCATTACTTGAGAGTATAAATCACGCGAAGGGAGATGGGTGGGGGTGCTAAATGTGACACGACATCCAATGAGCTCGAAATGAAGAAGCCAGTCCCCACTCAGTCAGCCGGCGTATATATATACCATGAAACATAGTATTTGAGCTCACAGCAACCCCCTCGCACGCTTCTGACTGGGAGCATTCGAGTAAAGAAAACGCCTCGGGCTGTATAGATTCAAAGTATTCCGTGAACCACCACAGTCCTCACAACTTATCGACCGTGTTCTCATATAACCAACCCATTTATCCTGTCTTTATTTACATTATTTTCCGTTCGTGCTCGGAGATGAACGATACCGCCGCAGATCTGCCTAATAAAGAGGCCTAGAGCAACTGTTTACTTCGGTGAGCGAAAGTAATTAGGATTAAAAGCTTTTCTTAAGCGCACCAATATAATTACATTTGATATGGCGAATGAGGAAGCTGTTCGCAAGAAAAAAAATATATAATAGCATATCTGATGGATGCCCTGATGGGTAAAAAGTCCCGTCAGAGTCGTAAATTATCCCTCTGACCGCGCTGACCCATCTTAGCATCTAAACAGACAGCATGTGTTTTTTTTTTTTTTCTTTTCTGTTGTATCAACTGGATTTCCTCCACCGTTATATGCACTACATTGTGTCAGTTCATTCGGAATATGATTCCTAAATAAAATACTCGATGGGAAGTGGGAACCTATTTCATTAAGCAATTCATTAATAATCGGTTTTAAAATGAGATACTACTGATTTTGCATGTTTGAGCTACATAAATCCGATGAGACAGCAGTCTCACGCCTTATGCAACAGTTCTTTGATTATGTAAAGAAATCATTCGCGATGTCAGTAGCCTCATGATGTTTTTGATCTACTAAACAACCGGTCGGTCATTCGTTCGGGAATCGAACTGATATATTTGATTCTCGCAAAAGAACCTGCTCATAGGAGTCATTCGTTCGGGAATCGAACTGCATTGGTCACTGTATGTTCCACTCTGTGCATTCAGTAGCGGTGCTCCGGCGCCGCTGAATAGTCAGAGCATTCAGTACTGACTCCCGTCCGCGTCGGAGTAAGAATGCACGCGTTATGCAACCGAAAGTCATGAGACACATTCGGTTCCGGTAGTATTTATAAAACCGAACGGGTTCTTGGTTCCCAGCCCTAGCCGCTACTAGAGGCATGTTGAGAGGAGCGAGAGGTTTTATAGTTGGGGAAGATTTACTATGCGCTTGCCAGACTCCGCCTTCCTTACAGTACGTCATTGGCGAGTAACAGCGAAGGGGAGTCACTCCCCTGCCTACTTTTAATAGCTTTGTCATGTGATGGAAAGCAGTTGTAAGACAGGTGCCCTCGGTTCATTGTCAGTGAGGGGCGCGAGGGAACGAGTGGATTTTCTCTTTTGCCCGTGATTTCTTTTTTATTTTTTCGTACCGTCATTCAGGGGCTGGATGGCGTGGGACAGGTGTAATCAGGATTCGGTGTGGAGAGAACTAGAGGTGAGAACTGACGTGCAACTTATTTTTCCAGGGCTGGAACACATTTTTTTTTTTTTTTTTTTTTTTTTTGAGGAGACGGATCGCAGGAAACGTCCAAGACTGGCTGCGCTCGTAGTTCCCGTTATGTGAAGTCGAGCGATCCTGTAAGATGCGCGGAAGACACGGACGCTCCGAATGCACGGGAATACTGTGATAAAGTCTAATTTGTTGGCAGAAATTGTGTGTTCAGTGATTTATCTGGTCATAGCGTGCGGCTTTTCTCAAGCTGTGTCGGAGTTGAACAGTGACAGTCTACTTAGGATGTCTTGTCGTGGGAAATTGTGTTGACATGCCCGTGGATGGAGTGCGCTCGCTCGCTGTAACGCAGGTGATGATGAGACAGGTATCTGCTTCAGTGAGAGCCTAGTGCCACTGCCGATGTGCTGGAATTACTAATATGTTCTCGCGTCAGGTATTGTACATTGAAACTTTCCTTTTAGAACACAGATACAGTCTCGAAGAAGGCTATTTGCATGCATGCGGAGCGCCTGCTGGATTTGTTATTGGACAATACGTGCTGTAAATCGGGCTTCAGCAAAGAAAAGCTGCTGAACCTCGTTTACTTTTTATTTAGCAAGACCCCATCGCAGGGTTAAGCGTTGCTCCAATGCAATATATCAATAACGACTGCATAGCTGTGCATGACGTTTATCGTTGTCAGTGCGAATCATGGCATTTCGGGACGTTTTAGGTTTGTTTAAACGCGTTTTACGCGTGTTTCATGTTCGCTCGGCGAAATGTTAAGAGATGGATAACAACGTCGCACTTTCACCTAAATTATACATTATCAGTGCAGTCTATCTAGTATCTATCTAGTCGCGTATTGGTTGCAGTCTTAACCATTTCAGATATTCATAAAGCAGTGCTTTCAGCATGCTTAGCTGAAACTTTTACTCAGTATATAGAAAAATACCGCTGCGCTGTATAGGCACCTGTCTAGGTTGCAAGGTATGCAAGTACGCTATTGTTATATTCCTTTTAAAAGGTTAGTTAAGTGTGTCAGTCGGAGCATAAATCCATCTAAACACAATCAGCAAATTGCTTCTCGGTTCCAATTCTAATCATATAATTTCCAGGTGCCCACAAGTAGCTATGCTCTCTCTCTCTCTCCCTCTCCCTCTCTGTCTCTCTCTCTCTCTGCATGTGCTCGTGATTAAGCGTGTCCGTATTTTGGAGAGGAAAAGAGAGAAGGTTTTTAACAAGATGCCAGCATTTGATGCATGTGATTTTATCATCTGCTTACCATTGGTTGTCACCGGTTCGCCGGCGTCTATATATCTGTGACAGCGGAATGACAGGATTTGTGGCATAAATAGATCTAGATACCAATAATCAGTTTGACGTGCGATATTCTTTTTTTCATTTCTTTAGCTGCCTTTAAGCAAAGTCGCTTTTTTATTTTGTTGACTTATTGTGACGTTACATTTCTGTCAGCAGTAGCGAGAAAAGAGCAGAGTAATAGGATTTGGGAAGCGGTAACGTTATCAGTAGTTAGCGCGCTGACGGGAGCATTTCGCACAATATTTGTACAAAATAAACGTTTCACTGTTCTCTATGTGTCGCTTTTTCACAAATTACATCACTCTACAGCACCCTCCGCCGTTTGTCAAAACTCTATACACCTGTGCGCGCAGTCTCTCCGCGAGCTGCTGTTGGTTGAGCTTCCACTTCGCCTCTATTTTACTCACAACATACTCGGTGATATGAAGTACAGTATCTGACCAACCAGAGGGCGTGGCTGTGGCGCTCTTCCCCACGACGGCCCGCCCCCTCCCATCCCTCAGCCAATCACAGAATTGTTTGTTTTCTGGTTGGTTATGTTGTGGTTTCCTAAATGCAGCAAATGCTGTGTACACTGCTGAATATGCATTTTGGTTAGGCTTATTTTCACTTCATTTGGTTGTTAGTATGTTTAATTTGTAATAATGAATCCCAAATAGTAGCTTTTGCGTGGTAGTCACACAGGTCTCAATTACGTAGCAAAGTTGCACTCCCTATGAATCAAATAAAGGAAGAGTTATTGGTTACATCAGTCACACACTGTGCAAATAGACAGGTGCAGAGATCTGAGATATGATGACACATGCTGTGGACCAATTTGTCAAAGTTTTGCCTATAAAGACAGCTAAACTGATAGAATTAAGTGGGGAAAGTGTTTCTGTAGTTGTTTTGTAGAAATAATGATTTACTGTCAGTATTTCAGTGTTTATCATTCTAGCCTTCAAATAGCTCTACTAAAGGAAAACATTTGGGAGTAACTTCATACTTGAATACCAAACTGCCTCAAATGCCATGGTACATAGGTTTATTTTTTTATATTATGCCAGATTTATTAGAGGTAATGAAAAACATGCTTATATGTTGCTTCAAGAAACAAAGCATTTTACTAAGTATTATAATGCATAATGTTTTAAAAACCTGACAAAGCATCATTATCCAAGTTTTACATATTATTCGATTTAAAAAATGAAAAGCAACGTAAAAATAAATATGGGCTTTGTTTTAAATAAATGAAAGCATTGAAAAATAAATAGATTTGAGATGTTTGCCTTATTTTGCAGTTTTTCATTAAAGCAGTGGGTTTTTTATTTCACATTTGATTTTCTTTGTCTCTATTAGAGTGTGCAGGCTGTTTTGTTTGCATTAAATAAATGAGTTTGCAAGCTTATTCCAGTAACATGTTTATATGGAGACTGTTGCCAGTATGCAAGTTGCTGAAAAGCCTGACCAGCATTAAAGGATTTAATATCTGTTGATCCCACCGTTTGATACTGTTTATAGTTTGTGTTTGAGATCACGCAGATGATGCAAAGTAAATGTCAACAAATGGTAAACATAGTGAACTCCGTTTGAACAAAGCAGACTCTTAAATTGCCACATGGCATCATAACTAAACTGAATAGTGGTGGGTTCATTTCTACGCAAACACTGAATGAAGCTGTTTAACATCTTGGCAAATATGTGCTCAACAATCTCCTCTCTCTCTCTCTTTCAGTGTGCTGCCTTGGTTGGTGAAGACCAGCCCCTTTGCCCTGACCTGCCTGAGCTTGACCTCTCTGAGCTGGATGTCAGTGACCTCGATGCAGATAGTTTTCTGGGAGGACTCAAGTGGTACAGCGACCAATCAGAAATCATTTCCAGTCAGTATGGCAATGAAGCATCGAATCTGTTTGAGGTAAAGAGGGTCATGCGATGTGTTCTTATCTGATTGTGCATGCTTGTATATTGTAAAATTAGATATGATTCCAGCCTCATGCAGTTTATTGCACAAGTGTGGAATTCCTAACAAGCTGGGATAGTCAGTCAGTGCTGTTTATTAGTTAATAACAGAGCTTAACTCATTGGTAATGAGCATTTATACATGCTGTCTGATAATTGGGGGGGAGGTATTAAGATAAGCACACAACCTTTGTCCGGTACTTAAGGTCAGTGTTAGTACCTTTTACTACAATCTTGGCCACAAGCGCTGGAAATTATGGCTGTTTATATGCACATTCCTCCGTGTCCGCCCACTTTTCCCATTAATTTTTCTCATAGGGATTTAAAGAAAATTATTAATTTAAGAGTTATAAGCCATAAACCAGACCAACCAGATATGAGGTAAAAAATTGATGCAAACTTTGATTTGAAGTAAAAAAGTATTTAAAAATCAGTACAAAAACTGTACTTTAAAAAACTACAACCTTATGACGCACTGCAAATGACAAATTAAAAATGCTGGAGAAATATAAAACTACTGAACAATAATTTTACATTTATTGCAAATTATATATTATCCATGCAAATATTTAAGTAGTTTGAGAGTGTAGAGAAACTGACTGCATCATTCACTGGTGCAATTTCTAGTCTGCAGAATCATGGATAATGTAGTTTTTTTACTAGGAATTTTGCTGTTTAGTTTAAAAATAAGTTGGAATAATGTTGACTGAGGCCTCAAGGAAAGCAAATGCCACAGATTAAAAGCCTTGTAACTCACAGTAGGACTTTCTTTAATGCTTTTAATTTTAGTTTAGAATCAATTCCACTATAGGAAAATGAATGGCATTTTTACTTTACACTCTGTGGTGGTAATGGTACCATTTCCCAGTGGACAAATCAGACAAAGTCTGATTCATCGAACTCTACTGAACTCACCAGTGCACTTTTTGTTTATTTAACAACCAGTCTGCATCCTCACCTTGATCTGGTGGCTCCACTTTTAACTGGCTTGTTCCTGCCCGTGGTGTCATGTTGAAAAAGGGATGAGGTAAAACTTTAAACCTGTTGCACTCGCGCTTCTTCGTCACTGACAAAGAAAGCAAAGTCCAGAGTAAAAGAAATGAGGCGGCTGAAACAAAGCAGCTCTGGCCCTGGCTAGTTCATTATGTCTTATCTGGGCAGATAGAGAAGAGAAATGATAATGCTGCATTGCTCTGAGTGCTGGCAAATATAGTGCAGGGTCTGTCACACGATTTGGGGTTTTGTGTCATGGTGTGATAGGAGATTTTTGAAGGACTAGACTGTGTGGTGGGAGAATGGTTTTATAGGGCCGGCAATTACAAGTGGCAAAAATAATACTGTGTGTGGGTGCATGTTAATTAACATGGCAATAATTTACATGCATTGCTGCTCATGTAATAGACGTGTATTTGAAATAGATATTTCAGACTGCTGTTGTAGACCCAGATTTAAAATTTCAGTTTAAGCACAATGTGCTAAAGCAGCTGATCCTAGTTCAGTGAAATGGGACATGAGGTGTCAATAGTGATGAATGTGTGTATTGTATATGCATTTCCAATACTGGCCTATGTGGGTCAGTACAGTGCCCAAGAGCAGAGTGAAGACAGGTTAATGAATGGCCAGCTCTTGTGTAAAGCTAGTTGGCAGGACTTTTTCTTCCTCCCCCTGCACTCATTCAAACCCCTGGCAATGTTTTCTTAACCTGTCGGACTGCAGTATAGTTAATGGGTGGCCTAGCGAGTCCTGTGATGTCACACAACAGGCAGGCCACACACGGACACAGAGACTCAGCCCTCCTGTGCTGTTTAGGGTCTGACAGACCATGAGGCCATTTTAATAGCTTTTTTTAACAGTTTGGCCTTAGATATTTGTATTTTTATTCTTTGATTGGTATTTATGCATGATAAATACAGTAAAACCCCACATGTTTAACCCTTTAAAGCCTGACGTATAAAATAACAGTCATTTTGTTTTTGTTTGTTTTGAATGATTGGACAAAATATTTTAAAAATTGGCATTTTTTGCTGAGCATTATGTTTGATTCATCATGCTTTTATTGCTCATATTGTATGATATAGTGAGAATATGAAAGCCCAAAACACCTCCATTTTAACCAGATACCCGAAAGGAGCAAACATTTGCAATTTGGTGGATATTCTTGTTTGGGTAAATCAAAGAGATCGTTATAGTAGTAAAGCAGACTACCTACACAAAATGCATGTAAATATCATTTGTCATTTTGTATATTTCAGTAATATGTCATATGAGATGAACAAATAAATGTTCCTGTTAAACTGATACTCAAATTTGAATGTGATTTTTCGAAAAAAGATGCATGGATAATCAAGTAAACCTAAGTTGCTTCATTCCAGTAAGTGTTCATCTTGAAATATCAAAGTTTCAAATGACAAAGTTGCTAAAAACAGTATGAGCTATCAATCCAACGACAGAATGCATGTAGTAAATTGCACACAAAAGGGTTTCAGCAAAGTTTTGATCATGTTGATCATTTAGAGGCCTTAGTAATTTACATATCAAATATGATATAGGCTTAACATGCAAAAGCATCATCACATAGGCTTATGCATATATGCACAACGGATACACAGTTTTAACGCACGCTCGTATGCGACATGAAGCTTTTCTCACGATTAAGATTCATTATTTCATGTCTTACACTTTCCTGACATTTTGTACATGATGTTCCATTATTGCAGGGCCGTGTGGGGCAAGCCAGCAGGCAGATGAGAGTGAGCGATAGCAGCGGGCAGGGAAACGCAGCCTAGAGATTTCGTGTGACGTGACGGCTTATGCCTTTCAGTGGCAGTTCAGCCCTAGTTATCAAGCCCATCTCAGGGGCTAAAATGGATCTCTGGAGGTGGGGGCCGACAGGCAGCTCGCTCTGCCCCAGGGAGAGGGTCTGACAGCGCGGTCAGCCTGTCACCGGCAGCCCCTCTCTCGGGAACAGGGCCGTGGGGAGGTTAGAAGCACTCAGACATGTAAAACCATGTTTTGAGTCAAATAGATTTGCTCTTTTAGGCACTGGTTGAAAGTGTAGGGCTGCTACATTTGTATTGAGCTGCTTGTATTCCCCAAATGGAACATTTACTTCTCATGCATAGTGATAAATGTTAAGCTGCACACAAGTTTGTTGTTTTTTTCCCCAGAAATTTAAAAGCGAAATCAAGTTAGATAGCACTTTATAGGATATTTGCAGACTATTAAAAAGACAATCCATGGAAGATGCTTTAGTATAAGGCTGCTGTGACAAATATTGTAGCTATTTTGCTTGCAAAAAAGTACTATGGTGCTGCAGTGATGGTAACAGATCATTATACTGTTGTATCTTGAATAGAGAGAGATAGATTTGCAAAAATAAGCAATTTAGTCAAGATGTTGATATTTATATGGCCAAAAAGTGATGAAATTCTGATAGCTTGTAATGTGAACCAGTGAGATCTTTAGAACAGACTACTTCCATAAAATACATATAAATATCAGTTGTTTCAAAACATACAGTGCAGTGCAGTTCAATGATGATTGACAGATGTACAAATAAATGTTCCTATACATTATTTAACCCTGGCTCATTGGAAAAATATGCCTGAGCACCACTTCTGCAAAATGATATCATGTTGCCAGTATGTGCAATGCAAATGTGCAATGCAAGGTTGTACCAGGTGAGCAACCGAGCAAGTTTACACCGTCAGAAATGCAAAATTCAAGTTTATAAATCATGCACTATATGTTAAAAATGTTTTGAGGTCATAACATAATATTGTGTTTTTTTGTGTTTAATTTTTTTTTTTTTAAGTGTAGGTGCATTTTTGAAGTTTCACACTTATTTCCAATGAGTCTATGTTGTTTTTATTACTGATAATAAATAGAAAAAAATAAGTAAATATTATTTCAATTAATTTATAAAACACATTTTAAGGTATACCATGGTCCAAACATGGTATTACTATGGTACCACGTCCAAAACACTCTGATAATAAAGCATTGTAGTTTTTCTGTTAGTGTAGAATAGTGAATGAGCAAAAGTAGCAAGTTAGCCATTGAGCTGGCTTTAAAAATGGTGTTGGAATATAAAGACTTTGTCAGTAAAACGAGTAGTCGTTTACAGAATACCTTTCGATTTTCAGTCATTAATTCAAGGCAATTCCGCCCTAAACTCTAGCAGTCCTGTGACCAAAAACATGTTATAGGCATGTTTTAAGCAAAGGTCTAGTCCTAGATGTAGCCCTGATTTGATAAACAGGTAAACAGGTGACTGGAGTGTAACATGCTGTCTTTTTGGATGGCCTTCGGCGCTGAATCCAGGCTAGAGTTCTTGCTGTTCTCTCCACTGCATGGACAATGTGTGGAATGGAACACTCCCTGACTCCAAGTGATTGCCGCAGCCTTTTATTTTAAGGGCACTTGACACCTAGTCAAAATAACTCCCTGTTAAAGACTGTACTGTATTAGATCATCCAAGGCTCTTCGGTCGGGTCGTGTGATGTTTATATCCAAACACGAAACTATGCTGCCAGCGAGTGTTTGGAATTACAACTTGTTCATGGAGTGAAAGCACTGGCTGTGCTCTGTAAGGTGAATGCAGTTACCGATGACCGGTCAAAACTTTGACCAGACTTTGACCTAGCTATTGGCAATGAGTCAAAGTATGTATTTGTAGGTGTGTGTGTTCGGAGGCTCGGATGTCTAAGTGTGAAAGATTAACTGCTAAAATAAATCAGATGCACACTCAAGTACACACATTCACACTTGCACATAAACACATCCACATAAACAGGTCCTATTTGCTTCTTGCTCGTCTAGTAATTTGTAAATCTACAAACGGTCAAAGAGAAACCCAGATCAAATCGTCCAAATGTACTGGAGGCCTACGTCTCTCAGAAGACACAAAAACGCTCACAAGCACATCCACGCCGAGACGCACACGCACATGGTGTTAACGGTGACTGCTGATGGCTTCGCATTTTTAATTTGCAAATTTATGCTGACATTTGAAAACACACCATCAGTTTAGCTGCACAAGTTCAGCTGGGCCAAGCATATTATCATTTTGTGCTGTATAATGTGATTTCCTCAAGTGAACACTTACACGCACGCGCACTTGTACACACACATGCTCGACACTTTGACTTATCTCCTGGCCGTGCCTCTCGAAGCGCAAATTATAGGTAAATAACTAGAATTACAAAGCACATTAAACATTCAATAAGACTATTTGTGCTACAAACTGATTAAATAATACTACAACAAATACCAGTTTGCATAATCAAGTGTTTTATACTTAATTGCAAAAATGACTTTTAATAGTTTTAGTATTAAGTAAGAAGAAGAACGACAATGCTGGTTATTTTTTATGGTTGTATTATGTTTAGTCACCAGAAAACTAACTAAATAAATTAACTATTCTGTTGTTTTAGAGTGAATCTAAATGGTTTTAGTGAATTTCCTTAGTTATATCTCTCATTTTGCATTATCTGCAGGCACTGTCATTATTAATATTTTTTATTTTATTGCAGCTCTTTTTCAATTACCTTTTTTTTTTTTTGTATTATTTTTACTCACATGACAACTAAATTAATTAGCTATTCTGTTGCTTCAGAGTGAATCTGAAAGCTTAAGTGAATTTCCTTGGTTGTATCTCCAATGTTGCATGAGCTGTAGGTATATTTAGCCGTATGTCACGGCTCCATCCTGCTCCCAGAGGGCCTCCTTCCTGCAGAGTTTAGCTCCAACCTACTCCAACACACCTGCCTGGAGGGTTACAGTAATCCTGACGACCTTGATTAGCTAGTTATGGTGTGTTTAATTAGGGTTGGAGCTGAGAGCTGCAGTATGGCGGACCTCCAGGAAGAGGATTGGACACCTAGATAGTAAATAGGTAGTATTTTTCCTGTCTATTAGAGTAGTAGCATTGGTGCCACAACTGGTCAGTGCAGGTTATCGGTTAGGGCTGTTTCGGCACACATTTGAAGTCTGTTTCTCATATATAGAGCATCAAAAAGAGCTGGGCAATTTTGCAGCCGTACCAGGTCGACCTCTTAGTTGCAATAGTCTCGAAATGTGACAGAGCCCTGTCATCAACAAGGAGCCTCTGAAGTTTTGGCGGTGGAGCTTGTCAAACAGCCGTAGAGAGAGTCTGAAATCCAGCGGGCATAAGCAAATATATTCACTTTGCAATGAAGGGAGGGGAAAAAAGCAAGGGAGCGTGAGGAGGAGGGAAAGAAGAGGGATGGTAACATCACTTGCAGTTGGAAAATAGTCCCCGCAGGGCATGTTTGGAGAAGCACAAGTTAACATAAAGCTTGTTGCTCGGCTTGCTTGCGTACTCTTGCATTCAGTTGTTGTCCTGTGTTCGTTTCCATGTTTTTGTCATCTTTCTCTGTCCACACAACCATATTTTTTATTCTCTCTTGCTTGCTTTTGCATCCCTTGCTGTCTAAAGCGGTAGTTGCATGTGAGATCTTTCTTCGGGGGCCTGTAGCCTCAGCTGATCTTGATTCTTAGCCACCTGATGCTCATCACAGAACCAATTTAACACCCCACACACCCCTGCGGGTGAGAAAGAATGGGGGGAATTTGTTACCAAGGGAATTTGAAGTCTGTGTCTGCAAGAGAAAGAGAAGGAAAGAGTTTTTTAATTACACTGTCTGCCTGTTATTGGTATTTATTGACATAAAAGACCTAGTTTGTTTATATTAGTATCGCATGGACCAAAATTTCAACAACCCAAAATATTTAACCATAGATTTTTGGTTTCAGCCACAACAGTTTTGGAGGGCAAAATCACTGACCGAAATGATGACGTCTAATTAGCACTTGTCCGATTATGCATTTTTGCTATGCTGGCATCTATTTCATGCATTTATTTATTTATTTATTTTTGGTCAATCATTCTGTCAGTTTTGCGTATACCTCAGAAAAGCCATTTAATGTTTGTAGCTCGTTAACTAGAAAAAATACATACATTTTAGGGCTGTCAAATTTAATCACGCTATTAATCACATCCAAAAAAATGGTTTATGTTTACATACTATATGTGTTTGCTCTGTATATTTATGATGTATATATAAATACACAAACGTGCATGTATGTATTTAAAAAAAAATAAAAATAAATATGTATATATATATATATATATATAATTTTGATTGTAAATAAATAAATATTTTACATATAAACCTAAAATATTTTTTCCATAATATATACGTGTATGTGTGTGTTTTTATATATACTTGTATACACTGCTGACATCTACCTGTTGTAACGTCACTACCACAATTTTCCACAGAATAGATGATTACAGTCAAAATCTTAATGAGTACAGCTCTCCAAAACTATTTTGGCAGAAACGAAAAATAAAAGTTTTGCTCTTTCATGTTCATTGCTAGCTGAAATGTCTCTCCTGTGACCTTTTGTAATCATGGGATTTCTTAGAGATCTAAATTAACGACCGTCTACATCACTTACTACATCTGTTTATCGCTTGTATGCTGCATCTGCATGTTGATACAGTGCTAAAAGCACAGAAGAATCAGCACACTCTTCCTCTCTAAATATATCTCGCAAGAGACTTGTTCGGTTATTTTAGTCGAGTATGAAATGAACCTTGTTTTAGCGCTATGCTTGATTGACAGCTGAGTAGGCGGTCTTTTACTGTTGTCTGAGGCATATGAGAACAGATTAGCATTTACACTACAAACACAGTGCGGTCACATGCATTTCTCCGAGTGAAGTGATGCCACGATGTTCTTTGAAGTATCATGTAATTGTCTTAGTATATGGAGTACCGAAAAGTATTATCTGATGCTGTGCTACAGCCAAATACTTCTGGCTGTCATCGTTATGTTGTAGATAATTCTTTACCAAGACTTTATATCTGATTACAAATCTTATCTAAATCCCTCAAGCCACCGGTATGAATTACCTTAAGCTTTGATCTTAACACATATCTCCCATGTGTGTGCGTGTGTGTGTGTTCGTGTACATGCTGGTACTGTTAAATGGCTGTAACAAGGTTTAGCTTCCTTTGCTCTGGAACACACTGTGTTCTGCCAGTTAATGTCAGCTGACAGCCACTACCCAGAACTGAAGCACCACAGGTGGTGTCACACATGAGACGGTTTTTCCATGTCTGAGGATGAGCTACACATGGGGTTTTCCTTGGACATGGTGGTCAGCCTCTTAAATCATGTTTTATGAGTCTGGCCCAGACGGCTTGTGCTGGAAGTTGCACTGATCTGATGCCAAGTTGTGATAAATATCCTACGTGGACAGTACAACCAGTACTACTCAAGGATTTGACGATGGCCTATATTATGCTTATATGTTGATGCTTTGAACTGCATTGATGCGTTCGAGCATCCAAACACACAAGTGCATGCGGTCAATACAGCAATATTCGCATTTTGTAACGTGTCACCAGTTGTAAGTGCGGGATAACCATTGTGGGCTATTTTTAGTTTGGGACGTTAATCTCTTCTAAGAGCCTTTCAGGGCCGTCTCTTTCTAACCTGGCCGGAAACGCTAAGCCAATAAGCCCCAGGCGTCTGGCTCAACTCTGGGCTGGGAGAGAAAGTGAGTCCCGGTACAGGCGATTCCTGGATTATTTAATACTTCAACATGGCAGGGAGGGGGAGTTTGGATCTCTGAATTCCAGGAACGCTGGTTCTTTTAGGGCTTATGCACTGCAGGGTACAGGGTGTTTCGGACATAGCTTAGTGACGTCACGCTGCACGATTTCATGGAGGGGGTAAATTAATAAACAAAATGCTAAATTTCCACAATGAGGAAATGAGGAAATTGACATCAACAATGTAAAGTGTGAAAATATGTTGAGAGTGTTGCATCCTTGTCACTTTTTGTTTCATTAGTTAAAACATGTGTTGAAGTGCTGTAAAAAATCTTTTTGTGAAGAAGTGCATTGCAAAGGCAAATTTAGTTTTGGCTGGTGTTTTAATTTTTGGCCCAGGCCAAATCAGACCTTGTAAAGGTTTACATGCATGCATAAGCACAGTGCCTTCAAAAGTGTTTAAACGTGAGCATAAATCCTTATCACTTCTTGGCATAAATGCATTAAAGTAATTTGAAATTACTTTACAACACCAGCAATATTTTTTATCTTTTTGAATGCATAATTATGGCAATATATACACATCACAGTCAGATGCTCCCCTTTGGAAGCTGTGATGGCTGATTAATGGATTCAACTTTTTTGTCTGTTTTTGTTTTGTTATTTTTTAAGATTATTGAGTCATCACACCTTATACCTTAACTAAAAATGACTTTTTTTTTTTTTTGGTCTCTCTGCAATTTTTACTCAGAAATTGCTAATAAATTTCATAATTAATTAGAGCAAGTAACACTTTAAATAAAACCCAACATTTTGAAGTAGAAACAGTGTTTTCTTGTAAAACATACTCTAAAAATCTATCTATCACAAAACAATCAGAAGTTTAGAAATAATTTAGAAATGGTATTTTTCTAGGTTCTGAAACTATTAATTTTATTTATTTATTTATTTATTTATTCAGGTTTTTTTTTAAATAAGCATTCATAGTGTTGTGAAGTCAAGTTGCAAAAATAAAATAAAATAAAAAATAATAAAATAAAATAACCAGGATAATGTTGATATTGCTTAAAAGCCAACATCTGGCATGTTTTGCAGACTTAACATACATATAGACATACAAAAAGATCAAAGAAGAAAAAAAAAGCAGGCTTGAAACATGGAAATAATTGTCTCACAAAGTCAAGGTCTGGTAGATCTTCCCTCACCTACAGGAGATGGAAGTCAAGGTAAAAGATAATGCATTTATTTATTAATCAGCAAATAGCTTTTATCCAGTGAGGTGAGAGCGTTGCAGAGGCTTCTGATAAGATCATTTGCTTTCAGGTGTTTTGCTGGCTACTGTACTCAGCATTGAGTGTAAATTGAATAGCATGACCTTTTTGCAGCCGAATCAAATCGACTGCATTTCTACACACATTCGGTGGTTTCAATTACCATACATTTTTTGATATTGGAGTCTGTAACCTCACTCGTTCCTCATGGATAGTCGTACAAGAGCATAAAATACGCACGCATGCAGTCATGCAGCCAGTAAGCGCTTTTTTGCCCTCTGCTTTCACACAGACGTATTCAGGCAATTGACCCTTGTGCAGTTAACACATGCTTTATTATAGAAAGATTGCTGTAGTTTCGTCTTTCCCCTTTATTGTCGCTCCTCCGCATGTTTGGTGCAGTGCCGGTGATGATGTGCCCCGCTGCTGATATCAGGGTGAGAAATGACGGGCTGCCCTGCCGGTGTGCTGCTCATAAGCCTGCCAGCAGCCGAAAGGTCAGAGGAGGATCCGGAGGGTAACAAAGCACTTTTAATAAGAGAAAAAGGGTGACTTTACATGCTTAAATACCAGCTTTATATGTCTACGTTTTCTTGTTTCCATATGGATGGCGTTTCCTGCTGCGCTGGAATGAAACAGGACTCTTTTTTTTCATCCCCCTCTTGTATTTCCTAGCAAGATCACCATCCTTTATATGTTTATGCTCACAAAAGATTGCCTACCTCTGCAGATTTGCCACCTCAGACTTAAGCGAAGTTTTGTTTGCATGCATTTCAGAAAGGAATAACGATGTGTGTTTTCTTTTCTCCGCTGCATTAAAATATTTAGACTCCAGCTCTTTAGGAATCCGAGCACCCTAGTGTCAGCATTATTGGGCGGGTTTCTAAAATAAGCAGTGCATCAATATGTCTGAGCACCGAAAACTAAGTTTATTCTAATTGCATTAGAAGCAAAGCTGTGGGCCATCTGTTGCACCACAGCTAAGAAACAGCATGCAAACTGCTCTTTCTCTGTTTATGTTCAGTGCATCCGTTTAGATCATGTCAGTTTGCTTTCAGCTCTTTCAGCAGTTATCTCGAGGTAGAAATTGCAAGCACATATTAATTTAGCAGTATTATATTTTAATTTCCCTCTTCACTATGCATTATTCTGGTTGTTTGCACGCAAAAATAACTTATACTTGTTGCTGATGAGCTTGATTGCTACCTGTTCGAGCTTCTGGTCCAGACCGAGTCAGAAAGGGTGGTAATGTTGGTGCGGGTTATGAAAAGTTAATCTTTGCCATACTCGGTCTCTCTGTGATCATTGCCTCTGGAGCAGGCATGCCTCGGTGCCCAGCTTGCAGGATCATTTGCGGGGGAAATGAGGTTTGAAATAGTGCTGGTGATTCCACTGGCAGAATCCTATTTTTGAGTATGACATATGACTGCTGTGCCGTGTACGTATACTGTGACACAATCTGGTTAGGGTTATCGAGGGAGGCTTACGTTGGAATGTTTTTGATGATGTGAGAGAACAATGTCTTTTTTGACTTGTTATATATGTGAGGTCTTTTATTGCTTTTATTGGAGGTCTGGATTTGGTCAAAAATGTCTTTGTTCGTGTGTATCCTCTTTCTCCCCACCTACAATGCTATGACTAGGATGTCACTTGGATTTGTTATCTGTGGAATCAGATATTAATGAGACAATTTACCAAAAAAAAAAAAAAAGAGAAATAAAGAGACCTATTGTTCTATTTTTATGTAAGGCCTTCAAAGGAGAAGTCCACTTCCAAAACAAAGATTCACATATAATGTACTCACCCCCTTGTTATCCAGGATGTTCATGTCTTTCTTTCTTCAGTCGTAAAGAAATTATGTTTTTTAAAGGAAAACATTTCAGCATCTCCATATAATGGACTGATATGGTGCCCCAATTTTGAACTTTCAAAATGCAGTTTAAATGCGGCTTCAAACGATCCCAAATGCAGTTGTAAATGATCCCAGCTGAAAAAGAAGGGTCTTATCTAGCTTAACGATCGGTTATTTTCATTAAAAAAAATACAATTTATATACTTTTTAATGTCAAACGCTCGTCTTGTCTTACTCTGCCTGGACTGTTTTTTTTCCAGTTCATAACAGTTAGGGTATGTCGAAAAACTCCCATCTCATGTTCTCCCTCAACTTCAAAATCGTCCTATATCGCTGTTTTACCTTTTTTTTTAGGGGTGTTTGAACTTCTTTGCATGTTCACATTGCAAAGACTGGGTCGGTACTTCTGCAGCGATGTAGGATGATTTTGAAATGATTTTTGAAGTTGAGGGATAAAATACGATTGGAGTTCTTTTTCGACATACCCTAACTGTCATGAGTCAGAATACACAGAGTTCAGGGAGAGCAAGGGAAGACGAGCGTTTGAGATTAAAAAGGTATTTAAATTGTATTTTTTTAATGAAAATAACTGACCCTTTCGCTAGATAAGACCCTTCTTCCTCAGCTTGGATCGTTTAAAACCACATTTGGGATCGTTTGAAGCCGCATTTAAACTGCATTTTGAAAGTTCAAAATCGGGGCACCATATTATATGGAGAAAATTGCTGAAATGTTTTCCTCAAAAAAACATAATTTCTTTTACGACTGAAGAAAGAACGACATGAACATCTTGGATGACAAGGGGGTGAGTACATTATATGTGAATCTTTGTTTTGGAAGTGGATTTGTCCTTTAAACTTTCAAGTTTTTTAAACCTGTTTCAAAACTATCAGATGAGGTTTTGACCAACTAGCATCCAATCCAACAAAATTTCTATTATAATAATTACAATTTCAAATTCCAATACCTCTATTCAAATTTGTTTCAAATTCAAGAGTTGAATTGAAATTTAAAACACATTCTAAGTTCAATTCTGAACGGTGTACAAACTTTGTTTGGGTCACAGCTAGGAAAGGTAAAATTATAGACAAATACTGAATAGAGCGAATAGTTTCTATCAGATGGAAACGAACTCTATTTTGGTTTCAGAGAGAACAAAAAGAAAAAGAAAAATACATCAATCTTCACTTTAACCTTTTTCCACACATTCTAGGTCATTTAATGTCTTCTTTGTGATGGTGCAAGCCTTCGGTTGTAAAACGCACTCTGAGTAATTGACTTTCTAGGTTTTATTACCTGCAGAGTTTTCCCTCTCCGTCACGGTGGAGATGCAAGGCCGCAGACACGATCAAAATACAAACCTCAGATTTTACTCGTTTTATATCCTTTCGTTACCGGTGGGGTATTCGCTCAGATCCCCAAATGATATCGGACCATTTTTTTTCCAGCCGCGAAGTCAGAGTAAAAGAAAAGGACCGTGCTACCTGTTATCAGTGGCATAAGTTATATCTCAAGAATACAATGGCTTAGGTGGAACTCAATAAAAGAGTTAAAGCAAGGACAATTTCAAAGACAGCCTGTCTGATAACAAAAGAGCGTACCTGATAATGAATGACTGGTGAGCGCTGGCGTGCCTCTGAAGTACTGGGGAAGGGAGGGGAGCTAGATGGAGTGTGACTGCCGAGCGCTTGCCAGTGTGTTTTATGGCTAATTGAAGCATTTGTGGTAAAACAGCCATGAATGGCACCCTTTAGAATTAGAGCAGGTTAATATATTGTGATCCCACAATTAGCCCACGATTGTTAAGATCTGTTTAATTCGGTGGGGTCCATTAAGCGGAATGGGAAAGGTCCTATCTATTTTTCTTCCCTTTTTATTCAGACCGTTTCTCTTTAGAGGCAATCGATGGCTGCGGACGCGGCTCCAGAGGTTGCCTGGAAATTCCAGCCACTCTGGCACATGTGCTTTGCTAGTGCTGGTTACACTTTGAATGGAGGACAAAGCTTATTGGGCCTGTTGCATAGAATGCCGACAGATAACCGATGTTGTAAGAGGAGTGCAGAACTTTTGATTGCTGTATAAACCCTGCAGTACCTTCTGTCGTGCTAGATAAAGTCTGACCGAGAGTTCACACTTGTAACGAGTGGTTTTACTAACTGCTAGTCCTTATTTGGTTAAGCACTGATACAGTGAGAGCTATGGAAAATCTCCAAATGAATAAAAGCTTTCCTTTAAATCAAACACTGAGCATCTATGGGAGGTCATCCTAAATAACCAGGATTATAATTAGCTTGAAGGAAATGCTTATTGTTATTGCCCTCTGTTTTAGTGGCTGCCTAGGTTTTTATGAAGCTGCAGAAGACAAATTGTGGGGAGACAGCAAAAGCGTAGCTCATTGGAAGGACATTATTATCCAACCATTAAACAGTAGGCAAAGTCACAGGCTGCGTTTTTTTTTCTAGCTGCCTTGCGTCAGAACTCAGGTGCCTCTGCGAATGTTATGTTATCAATTCCAGAGCAGAATTAGGAAACATGTCCCAAGGAGGGCATTATGAACTCAGTGAAAAGCATTTTCCTCCCTGTCAGTGGCTAATCAAACGTTAGCGCTATCAGCGCTGAAATCTCTTAAATGGAGTGAGATAAGTAAAATGGCCTTGTTTTGATGTCTCAAAAGCAGCTCCCGTGAGCATATGAACACGCTGGTGTGTAATCGTGGGAAACTATTAATAGAAAAGGGATCAAACAGGGTGATCGTTGCACATGGGACTGGAGGCTAAGCAATGCAACACTTCTATCTAAAGAGGACAGTCCCCCTGCAGCCACCACGATCGTGCCCGAATGCTATCAGCAAGCGATACTAATCCTGTGGTGTGCATGAAAGGATTTGTTCTTGTTGGCCTGCATACGCCATGTCCCCCAGCAATTTTGGTGTTTATCTTCTGCAATTGCTAAGTCCCGTGGGTTTTGGTGCTGGAACTTCCAGTGCCTGCGACTTTTACACAGCCACCGCTCCACAGATACTGCCCCTCCTGCGTTACCATCTGCAGACGGAGACAGAGACGAAAACATCAAAGAGTTTAGCGTTTAGCATTTGATTCTGTAATCACACTTCATATGCTCAAAAAAAACTGCATCTATTTCAAGTCACAATAAGGCTGCTTATCTATGGATTGCCAGCTTGAATTTTGTTGATGAGCCATTTGAGACTTCTGAGTTAGGGACTGGGGGAACTTAACTTCCCTCATATTGTTTCTTACCTCTTTCTCGCTACTTCCCTGGGTAGTGGCTGTGTGTCAGCTCAGTTAATGGGTTTCTTAGGGGAGATATTATTTTGGTCCAGTAAGCTGCATGTTTAATGTATGACTGACAGTGCTGACTCATGTGGCTTAAGCAATTTGTAGTTGAAAGAGATTTTGTAGTAAAAAAAAAAAAAAAAGTTTATGCTGCAAAATAAAAAATAAATAAAAAATCTCCATCCTCTATAAGCGATTATGGAGCACTGCTCCACCCAGCCTGAAAACAGAGAAAATCGACTGCTTCAAACTAAAATGTCCTATTTTCTTCCACTGTTCTTTCTCTTTCCCCTTTTCTTTTCACCCCTTAAGAAGATAGATGAGGAAAATGAGGCCAACTTGCTGGCAGTGCTCACAGAAACCCTGGACAGTATCCCAGTGGACGAAGACGGGTTGCCTTCGTTCGAGGCCCTGGCAGATGGGGACGTGACCAATGCCAGTGATCAGAGCTGTCCTTCCACCCCAGACGGCTCGCCACGCACCCCAGAGCCAGAGGAGCCTTCCCTGGTAAGAGATCCTCCCCGCCCGTGCCTCCCATGTGCCCAATCCTATTTTGCCATGAAGCATGGCCCTCTCATTCTGTTTCCTTCCCTCGCTCTGTCTCGGTCCCACTGTGTTTCGCTTTGCTCCCACTGTCTGGTCTTCACTAGCACCAGATAAGGAGATGCTGCAGGCTTGTCACCAAAAATGGGTACAGACTCGCCAGACAGCAGCTCTGGCTGTCTCCTATTGATGTCTGTGCACAAAACATAGCTGCGGTGCTCACGAAACAGCAAATCTAAGTAGATCAGTGTTCCTGAGGTGTTAATTGCATTGTTCATTACTGCAAAAAGGAACATGCACAAAAGTGTCAAGCTGAAAGAATGGAATTTAATCAAGTGACTATTTTAATCTGCATTTTCTCTAATAAACAACAGTAAGCAGCAAAAGTCAAAATCCCCCTTGCAATTATTTTGTTGAATATTAGCACTTTAATGTTTACACCAGGCTCCTGCTCTGCTTGACATGCTGCCACACTATTAGTCTGATCTATCTGACTCATTCCTTGCAAAATGAAATCATTATAGTTTAATGTTAAAGCATACAAATAGTCATGTATTGCATTTTTTTCAAAACAGTTTGTAAACTTACAGAGAGAATCCTATAAAAAACGCATGCAAAAATTTCTAGGAAATGCATGAACTGATAAACTGCATACCTCAGATGCAATGTAAGTCGCTTTGAATAAAGCATTTGCCAAATGCATGAATGCGATGTGAATGTAAGTATTGTTTGGGGTTCTTTGCATTTCGTTTTAAATTCATAGCTGTAATCCCCGTGATCTGTTTCTCTGCTCTGTTTGTAGCTGAAGAAGCTCCTCCTGGCGCCTGCTAACTCCCAGCTCAGCTATAATCAATACCCAGGTGGCAAGGCACAGAACCATGCAGCCAGCAACCAACGGATCAGACCAACACCTGCTGTTGCCAAGGTAGCTGCTCGCTGCACTTCTTGCATCAAAGGCCTGGTGTGTGAGCTCATCTGCTAGTTCCATGTAATTTTTTCCTTTCTGATAAATTATACAAATAGTCTGCTCCCTCCAGGGAGCTGAAGCTTGATTAAGTTGTGTGTGTGATGGAGGTGTGTTGTGGCTGTCTCATCTAAAGTTGTGTTACCCTTGATGACGTTCAGGACTTCTGAATGGCACCGTCTCATTTCCATGAAAAAAGAAAACGCTGAGATGTCTTGATAGAATTAGCATTGTTGGTCTCGTTGTCTCAAAAACAATGATTTATTACCACAGGCCCAGTCATGTTGTAAACTAGAAGAAAAATGAGTAGTTACTTGAGGTGAACATCATGCATAATTCTCTCCCCTCCACACAAACACGCTCACGCATGTGCACATGCGCAGCTCTCTTTGAGGAGTTAATTTTCCATAATGACTTTGACTCCTCTGTTTCTGGAGCTCTGCACATGGCAGGGTCCCAGAGGACACCGCTGTCTCCTCCTGCTGCCTGTGTGCAGATCTTCCTGGAGCCGTCCCAAGACCTCGTAATTAAGATGATGGGCAAAGCACACTCACGTTGCCTTTTGGGAGACTAAACCACCTCTACGCTAACCCCCTGTTCTGATTTCCCTATGTTACTGTTGTGCTCATTCTGCCCTCTCTCTCTCTCTCTTCAGACAGAAAACCCCTGGAACAGTAAACCACGAGGGTCCTGTTCCAACCGGTCCGTGAGACGCCCTTGCACTGAGCTGCTCAAGTACCTCACCTCTAGCGACGAGGCCTTCCAGACCAAAGCCAGGGAAGCCAAGAGCACCTGGACAGGTTGCGGCAAGGACAGGGGAGGGGCTTGCACATCCTCCTGCTCATCTTCTTCCTCTCCATCGTCCTCGTCCACCTCCTCTTTCTCCTCCCTGTCGTCCTGCTCCTCTTCCACCGCCTCCAAAAAGAAGACGTCCTCTGCCTCCCCATCATCACAGCAGCAGCAGCAGCAGCAGCAACAGCAGCAGCAGCTGGCAGTGCAGGCCCAGCGAGGTGAGAGCCAGGCAGCCGGCACGTGTAGTGTGGCTGGTGAGGGGGCGGGGAAGTGGCGGCGGTGTACTCAAGGGGAGCACTCCGCCCCCGTTGCGCTGTCCCATGGAGGCGGCTGTGGCCATGCCTGCTCCGGCGAAGAGGGAAGGCCGCCAGGCCCGCAGCCAGGTGTTGACCCAGGCAGCTTGGCCGCTGCCCGCTTTATTAGGTACATGCACTCTTACTCTCTCCCGCCTAGAGAGACGGGTCATGCAGGCAGCTGTGGTCATTGCCTTGAGGCAGGCGGCTTGGCTGAGGCTGGCCGTGCTAACAGGCACGTCACGGTGACCATTAGGAAAAGGAGGCAAGAGCTAGAGCACCCCATGCTCAGTCAGCTGCTCACCTCCAGGCCCAGGCCGGCCCGATACCGGGCTCACCTGCAGTTGCCCAGTGTCCCCCAGAGTAAAAGGCGAGACCTAGCTGACACGGCTTCCAGAGTCCAAAAGAGCCAGGGACGCTTAGACCGAGCTAGTCGCGAGCACCCTAGAAAGGCACCTAGTTTACACGAGCAGGCATTTAGCGTCGCCGACAAGAGCGATCTTGAGTGTTCAGCAGAGCTTAAATTAGACCTACTAGAGAGTTGGTTAAGCATGCCAGAACAGGTGACAGGAGACATGAGCTTGCATGATCTGGTGGGCCAGGCCGGGGAGGATGTTTTTGATGATGTCATAGGCAGCCCCATGTCATTCTCACAGGGCCTGCCAAGCCCATTGTTCCCAGACTCTTTAGTTCCAGAGCGCACGCCCTCCGACTCACAAAAACAGGCACTCCGCAGGCACCTCGATGACCAAGTCCCACCAATGTTAGGTAATCATTGCTGCATCCCTGCCCTCTCTCCTTTGCCTCTCCTCCTTTAACTGCTTCCCAGTTTGACCACACACTAACCACAGCGCTAACCCAAACCTAACATTTACTCAGGAGCGAAAACTGATGCGGCTCCGAAGCGTAAACCTCTGAATTGGCACAAACCTTTGTCTGTAGATTAATTATAAATGAAAGACGGGGAACGCCTGCAACACTTTTGAACTATCACGTCGCCCGATTTCAAACTCAGATCTGTGCTGAAAAGCTTCTTTCTCAGGCTGCCATAATATAGCTGTCTAACTGAGAGATACTCCCTAGCTGCAGTTGGAGACGGTCGCAGCCTCAGGCAACTGCACACGCTTCCTTGACTCTTCTTTCTTCCTCTGCTTTGGTTTCAATTGCATGCAAAATATCTTCTTGTTAGAGTTAATTTTAGCTGTATGAAACATTTGTGCCGTTCTTTTTCATGTCATAGTCTGTTTTTTTGTTACGTTTTCTACTCATTCTGACTTTTGGAATGTGGTGGACCTTGTATGATGGGCTGGGGAACTGAACACATGTCATCACTTCATCCTGCCTCACAAAGTATGCAGTCATATAAAGACAAAAACTATGGGGTCAAGTTAGTCCAACTATTGGTTTTTCCCAAAATTTCTGTCTGGCTGGAGAGTCTTCTAGCCTTTCAGCGCAGGGTTGGATTTACAACATCATTGCTGTCACTGATTGAGTCTAAGATATTTAGTTGTAGACCTGAAATATCTTGGGCATAGTGTGAACTAGTAAATTAATTACCCATGCTCCTTTGTGTTCTGCAGCCAAACCAACCATCTTGCCACTTCCTTTGACCCCAGAGTCTCCAAAGTAAGTGAGAGAGTTTTTCACAACTTTTGTAGAGCAGACAAAATCTGAACTAAAAAAAAAAAAAAAAACAACAGAACAATGATGAGGCATTTTGTTAATTTCATTTCCATTTGTAAGCTCACACAAACACTTTTAGCACTCCATCCCAGTTCTCATATATTGTTTTCCCCTTTGTGTTACAGTGACCACAAGGGATCTCCGTTTGAGAACAAAACCATTGAACACACATTGAGTGTGGAGATCTGTGGAACCCCAGGTAAACAAACACAAGGTTTTTGCTCATAACCAAGAAAAGAATATGAAAATTGTATCTAATGAGTGCCAGAAAAGCTCCCCCCTTTCCTCTGTTTGTATGCTTGTTAATCTGAAATATCGCTAGTAAAGGTAACATTTCTTCAGCAAAGTGAAAAGTCTCTTACAAGCCTACTTTGATAGTTTAATTAAAGCAAAAGGTTCAAGGTGAACCGATGGAACATGGTCAGAATTTTACAGAGTCCTTCATTGATTACTTTTTTCATTCTTTAGCTGATTTATTGGAAAGTTTCACTCTTCCCCTTTGAAGAGTTAATATTCTCTCTTTCTCATTTAGACTCTAATGCTTTTTGACTGGGCAGGTCGCTGCTTCAGTACATCAGAGATAAATTGTTGTGGCATTATTATTGTTTTAATTGGTTTTGCCATGCAATTTGGTTTTGCCGATATTATCTGGATCTTTTTTTTTTCAGACAGTCAATTTGATTAGAGACATTAAGGCAATTTCCTATGTTAATTCTGCTATTTATGCGAAGGGTCCATTTGTGAAATTGAGCCTAAGCATTTTTATATAAAAAGGGGAATATATATATACATACACACACACATATATATATATATATATATATATATATATATATACATTGGTGTTGACCCACAGTAATTAAACCCAGACGAAGTGTATGTCAGCCGGGGCTGAAACACAACTCTTCAGCAGTTCTCCCCTTTCTCACTTTCTTTCTCTCAGCATAAATCATGCAGGTAATTATTTCTGTATCCCCCGTGCAGAGATTAATCATTCCAGGTCAATAAAAACAAAATGGCTGCCCTTTTCCTCTCACAATGTGTCTTGGTGAATGGGCCATTTGGTATTCACTTACTACAAGGTAATGGCCCTCGGTGTACAGATTTGACCTAGCCCGAGGGTACAATGTAACTCTGTGTTTGGTGTTTTTGCTCAAATGTGGATTATGTCATAGCTATTTAGTGAAGCTACACATTTCGAGGAATGTTACGACTTCGACAAGCTATTAGAGTTCTTGATTTCCTATATTAAAGATGTGTGTTAGTTTCAAGATTTAAGAGTCATGTGAGGACACCTTTATAGCCTCTTATGCAAGGCTAAAGGCTTCATTTATCTCTGTATTTAATGCATGAGTTTGTGCCTACTAGCCTGAGGCAAATCCAACCCCTGTTCAATGCAAAACTCGAGAAAGCTGCACAATTTTTTTTGGCCGAGACCCTCTTTTCAGATTTGGGATTCATTGCTAATTTAAAACAGCCATGCTAAGGGGAAGTGCTTTGTTGAAGTTCTCTTTTGAGCATTAGTTTACATTTTCCTGTCCTATAGATTACCTTAACCCTTCATACTCGTATGTCTTTACTGACGATCGTACCAGATTAACTGATTACAAGTCACTGTAAAGCCAGATGGGACTCTGAAGTCATAAAATAAATTTCCATTGGGGTTTGTGGCATCATGACAGCAGCGCGAGAAACCATTTTTATGGTGCTGTTGAATTAGAAAATGCCCAGGCGTTTCACTGCAGAGCAAAACACCTTGACACCTGCAGAATAGCCAGTGCTATGAAAGTGCCAGATTTAATACCGTTCCCTAATCCCCATCCCTCTAATAGATTAACTTGAGCGGGGGGTTCCTTTAATTATGGTATCATATGACACCCAGGTCAGTCTGTGTTACGCTCCTTGCATGGCGTTTTAAGATTACCACGGGGATCAGTTCTGTAAGCTTTAAGTAATAATTCGTTCAGAGGTCCCTGCGTAATTCACACCCTGCCAGAAACAGACGAGAGAACCCGCCACTATATGATTAGTGTTTGTATCCATGTGCATTCATCATGGCTGCCTTTGACTGAACAGCACATATTTATGTAATACTATGTAATGTAATTTATGTAATGTAATGTAAAGGCGATAATGGTCCTTGGTTTATGACCCTGCGTGCATTGTATGCCCAGATGGTGTTTGATTGGTGCAGCAGAAGTTCCTTTGGCAGTGCATGCTTTCTTTTCATAGCTCATTGCATTGGCATAATGATAAATTTAGTCATGGCCGCTGTTGTTTTGTATGCCGAATCAGGCTCGTGCCGGCTGCAGTACTGTATCCATTTAATTCAGTGATTGACGTAGATGAATGAGGAAAGAAAAAGAGAGATATGGGGGACGTTCCTTTAACTAATGGGTATTTTGTTTGAAATAGCGGTTTTAGGATATGGTCGTAAAAGGACACGGTCCTGAAAACGTTCAGAAAATGGCTGTAGTTGGATGCACTGAATGGTGTGTTTAATCAAAAAAAGGATCATTTATAGACAGGTTGCTGTCATAATGTGTATAAATCAGGAAAACAAAAATCAGAGAGATGCTGAAATAGAAAGAGAGAAGGAGAAGTAGAGGAAAATAAAGAGGAACTACCTCCGGTTGTTTGTGCAAGTGCATTAACCATGCCATAAAGCAGCACATCTCAAGACTTCCCATATAAATGCCATCTGTTGGCACATAAATCTGTCAAGATGGCTGGGGGTTCATGAGGAGAAAAGGTGGCAAAGATGAAGAGAATGATAACAGCTCCCACATCACTGTGCTTTCATCGCAGTCCCAGGAGTACGGCATTCATGCATCTGTCGAAAGCACCAGTATTATTACAAGATCTGACTGTTTACTTTCTAATGAATTAGGACTGTTTACGGTCTGGAGGAAGTTTAATTGAGTAGCTGTGTCTGTATCGCGGTGCAATCTGAGGTCACATTAATCTGTCAGGGTTGCAATAAAATGCGGATAAGGATTAGGTCTAAATGAAAGGGAATATTTTAATCATGCTCAGGCGTGTGCTCGTTCAATCACTCAGAGACAGACCGAGCACTGTTAAGGAATGGGAAAGGGATCTCGTTTGGTTAATCTGTTGTCTCTTCTTCCCTCCAGGTCTGACACCACCTACCACGCCTCCTCACAAAGCCAGTCAAGAGAACCCTTTCAAAGTATCACTCAAAAACAAGTTGTCTTCATGCTCTCCCTCGGCCCTGACAAGCAAAAGGCCCAGGCTGAGCAATGGGGGCTCTTGCCCTCAGCCAACCAGCGGCTCTATTCGGAAGGGCCCAGAGCAGACTGAGCTCTATGCCCAGTTGAGCAAGGCATCCTCTACAATGCCCCTAGGGGGCTTGGAGGAGCGTCGGGGCAAGCGGCCCATGCCCCGCGTCTTTGGCGATCACGACTATTGCCAGTCTACAAGCACAAAACGAGACAGCACCACCACAGCTGCAGCGGTAACTGGGCCAACAGAGGGCCGGCATGTGGAATGTAAAGACTCGAACATGCCGACCTCCTCTACTTCTACATCATCGTTGTCTTCCGCCTCCCCTTCGTCTTCCTCTCTAGCCAGGCAGCTTCAGGGCCTTTCCCCCAAAGCTCAGGAGGCTTGTCCGGACACGGATGCTCACGGACAGGACCACGACTCCACTTCGGGCTCCAAAGCGTCAGCGGACGGCAGTTCTGCTGGCAGGAAACTACTTAGGGACCAGGAGATCCGGGAAGAGCTCAACAAGCACTTTGGAAAGCCTCAACAAGCCTTCTACAGCGGGGTAGTGGGAGAGCAGAGGGGCATCCGGCCTCTCGAGGACAGTGACTCTGGGGACGAGTACCCCGGTCTTCTCGATGACTACATACACCCAGGTCTGCCTGACTTTGAGGACCTGGAGGTAGGCCGGGAGCGCCTGTTCTACTTGGGGGAAGGTTCTCCACTCGAGCTGCTCCTCGAAGGGTCACCCTCCAGCTCCCCTTCCAGCAGTTCATTCTCATGGAGCTCTGTCTCGCCTCCTTCCACTCAGCTCTCCCCACAGCACCTCCGCTGGCCACGCTCCATCCCACGCTCCCGCTCCCGTTCCTCATCTCACCACAGACGCAGATCCCTCTCCAGGTCTCCATACTCCCGCTCCGAGTCTCCCGACAGCCGTTCTCCCTCTCGGTAAGTTCCGCCTGTCTCAGACACACGTTTACCTAGCAATCTCTTTGGACACAAATCCACGTGTCTCAGCAGGAGGGGCTGTAAGGAAGGTAAACATCTTTCTGTGGCTGTCATTGCGACGAAGCGCGAGTCTGGGTCTCGCAGCGTGGCCACTGAAGTCGTTACGGCTGATTTTGCACAACCAGAGAAAAATTACGTACAATAGACGGTAAGCGTAGGCTTTGAGAGACACAAGATAAAATGAGCTTGGAAGATAAACAGTGTCTTAGGTGGTAAATTGCTCATCTGCACACTTGCTGTTACTCCAAATGAGCCATTCCAAACCTGAGTTCAGACATTCGCTCACCGTTATAGCAATACTTTTTATAAATTGCAGAAATGCCTTCAGAGGCATTTTGAAGTTTCATTTAGAAGTTTTTCATCTCTCATCATTCGCAAACAGCGCGGATGACAAATAGAGTCCAGCACAGTCATTTCTTGGGCAAACAAGCTTGTGTCACTTGAGAAACTTGAGAGACTTATGGAAGTCTCACATTGTTTCCTCAACGGACCTCCATGCCTTTAGCTTGAATTTTAGATTAATTTCTCTCCAGCACTCTTTGATGGAGCTCTGTTGTTTTTAGTAGCAGCTGTTGTTTTGCTCGACAGCGTTGCCCGCTCCATCCCCGCGAGATGAAAGAAACGCCCAGTGAGTGAAGTCCTGGACACTTTAAAGTGGGTTACATCCAGATAGCATGCCAGAAAGACAATATTTACAATGCCTCTTTTTTGATATACCTATTTCTATATTTTTTTAGCAACACATGATAAAGCGATAGTACCGATAAAGGAGATTTCTCGGATTGTATACCCCCTTTTAATATCAAGTGATATCTCCACATTATTTCCCTTTTTATTGCATATGTCTGTTTTTGCGTTTGACATTTTTCTAAGGATTTTGTTGTCTTTCTGCTTGTACACAGGTCTCCTCACAATATGGACAATAGCACTTTTATTCCCAGGATTTATAGAAGCCCTCAGTCCCAAGCTCATTCTATTTTTGGTCGGAGACCCAGGTAAGTGCTTCTGCATGGCAAATACTTTACTGTTTATAACTCTTTAATATACCGTGCATATATTATGACGCTTAAGCTAAAAAAATTCATATATGCTGATATTATAGACCTGTACATGAGACAGACTTAAATAAGTGCTGCAAGATAATATACTGTGTCTGCAATACTTTGAGAGTCTGTCCTTATGCAAAGGAAGCAAGTCACTTGCTGACTCTGTCTAATTGATATGATGAGTTATGATGATACATCATTTCAAGGCCTTAACTTTTCAAACTTTTACAATAAAGCTTTCGTTGGCAAGAGCAGCTTGCATTAGGGACCCACTACCGCCCAGCTACACCTTTTCCCTGATGGTGCTTTAGTCCGCTCATATTGTGCTTTTACACCATGTTGCCTCTGTTGCAAATGGCTATAGAAAAAGTTGCACTTTTTGGACGTAAAGTTCAAACTAAGCAAAAAGTAATGGCATGTGAAGTTGTGCTGACAGACACAGCTGCCAAATTTCTGCTATATTCCCTTAAGAGTCCCGCCATTGGGAGCTGTAACCTTTCGCGATGTAATGAGACATCTTATTAATGTGTTTGTTTGTCTTCCACGCTAAGAAGAATGGAAAGCAGTCTGCTCTGAGCGAGCTGATTCCCAAGGCCACTTGAGCAAAACAGCAAACAATACATCTATGTACTCAGAGAAAAGTTTTATTGCTCAGTGGTTGCTCTTTCACAGTCTTCAATTATGTTTCAGTTGCGCTTTTTCTACAAAAATAAAAACAGAAGACCTAACAATTGTTTTTTTTTTTGGATCACACAGCTGAGATAATTTGGTTCTCAAAAGATTTGACAAGAGTTCCCAATGAATCTTTTTCATTTGCAGAACTGGTGTTTGTGACATTTTTGAGATATTTTCTGAAACAAGAGACACTTGATAATTACTAGGGACATTTTTCCTCAGAAAAAAGAATCTGAGATGCAGGAGACCTAAACAAGTATCTCCATCTGTTCTCTAATCTCATCTTGGAGAAACAATTCAGATACTAAAGATAATCTCTTTTTTGTTTCTTAAAGTTATGTGTTTATAAAGAAGTTGATATGATTTTTTTTTTTTTTTAACTGCAGGTATGACAGCTACGAGGAATACCAGCACGAGCGTCTGAAGCGGGAAGAGTACCGCCGTGACTACGAGAAACGGGAATGCGAGAGGGCCGAGCAGAGGGAGAGACAACGGCAAAAGGCAATAGTAAGTGTACCCACCTAAGTACTTATTGGCCGTTTTTTTCAATTATGGACACATTTATATCCCTGGGCTTGTTTTTTATTAAAACCTATAGGTTAAAACTACAAATAGAGCTGCTGGTTTGTTATATAAAGGGCATATAAAACTTTCTTGATAACTTTTTCACTGCTTTAATAACTTACTTTTAATACTTTTTAAATGCATTTAACATTTAGATTTTGACTCAGACTTTGAATCTAAAAAATGTTCGTTAACACTTTAGATTAGGGAACACATTCACTAAGAGTTTGCTTTCAATAAACTCTGAAATTGCTGCTTATTGATAATAAATAATGTAGTTATTTGTAGTCGTTATGTTTAGATATAGGGTACACTGTAAAAAAGAAAAAAAAAAAAAAAAAGTTGTTTCAACTTAAAGTAAGTGTTTGTGCTGCCTTAAAATTTGAAGTTTACTCAACTCAAATATCCATTTTTTCAACTTAACATTTCATGCTGACTAAACTTAACATTTTAAGGCAGCACGAAAACCTGCTCTTTTAAGTTGAAAAAACTTTTTTTTTTTTTTTTTTTTTTTTTTTTTTTTTTTGCAGTGTAGGGTTACAGGAATTGTTCACCCAAAAATGAACGTTTTGTCATCATTTACTCACTGTCAAGTTGTTCCAAACCCGTTTGACTTTCTTTCTTCTGTTGAACACAAAAGAAGATATTTCAAAGAATGTTGGTAACCAAACAGTTGCTGGTAGCCATTGACTTCCATAGTATTTTTGGTAACACTTTATTTTAAGGTGTTCTTGTTACATGTTACATGCACTTACTATTATAATAACAATAAATTATGTATAATTGCATGCAAGTAACCCTAAACCAAACCCTAATTCTAACACTAACCATATAGTAAGTACATGTGGTTAATTAATATTACTCAGTACTTAAATGCATAATTACACTGTAACAGGGACACCCTCAAATAAGTGTAACCTTAAATCCATGCTATGGAACTCAATGGCTGCTGTCAGCTGTTTGGCTACCAGCAATCTTTTGTGTACAACAGAAGATTCATTAAGAATTTTAATGGGTGAACTACCTCTTTAAGGGATCTAGAATATGGTCATGCAGAATGAAGCATTAATATTTTATAAGTACTA
Source organism: Labeo rohita (assembly GCF_022985175.1). Lineage (NCBI taxonomy): Eukaryota > Metazoa > Chordata > Actinopteri > Cypriniformes > Cyprinidae > Labeo > Labeo rohita. The sequence goes on from NC_066875.1 coordinate 4,589,490, forward strand.
ATAAACAGCCAATATGCTAGCTATATGCAAGCTAATAAGAAACTAGTTAATAGTAAATAGTGTTCCCTAATCTAAACTGTTACCAAATGTTCATTCATTCAAAATGAATCTGTTATTTCTATCTCAGAATGCAATTAGTCAGCAATGGAAATGACACTGGGTTGAAAATGTTTTAGAAAACGTTTCAAATGTCTGTCCACTGTTGGACATAATTAGTAGCAACAATTTAAGCAAACTAGTGAGAGTGTGTTTTAAAGCTGTTGGTTTTCTAAAAGTCCACAGGGCCAAACATGCCTATAGTTGAAGAAAACCTGATAATGCTTGGAGGTGTTTTTCAGTTGTGGTCTCTCTCCTGCTGGCAGGAATCGTACATTAGCACAGACGTTATCCTTCTCTCAGGCTTTCTCTGCTTCCATCACTGTGTTTGCCTACAGAAAGCTCGAAGCACACTGCCATCCCAGCGCTCTCTCTCTCTCTGTCTCTCTCACTCAAAAAGTGAACTCATGCAAAGACGGCGCTCTGAATCATTCAGACTACACGCGTTTCCTCTTTATCTCCCAGATGTGTATTTTTAACATCTCTGTGGCGTTTCCGAACGGTGCCGGATTCTATTAATCACACCGTGGGCTAAATGCTTTCGACCAGACGAGGGAAAAGTTGAAATAAGATCCCCCCTCAAATCAAAGGTATGTTAATACTCGGGCTCAAAACGAGGGGTTTAATTTCGAACACTCACGTATTTGAAATGCAGTTCTCCGAGATGAAATATCAGTTTTGTTCTCTCTCGCTGTGCCTGACCAGACTGTGAAATGAGACGGCTTTCCAACTCAGTTCACTGATAAATGCACACGTCAAATAATGCACGCATGACTCGGCCCCGGCGTACGTTTTTCCCCCTTTTTTTTCTCTTTTCTCCGTGTTCTGCGGCAGCGAGACAATTACTAGCAGCGGCGGCTGAGCTGTCAGAAGAGGTTTTGGGGGGGCAAAGGATGTGAGAGCTTCATATGAAGCGCTAGTCTCAGGGTGTCATCTTTAAAACCTCACCGCATTTATCAGCTGTCAGCAACAAAACCACCAATTCAGCAAACACTTTTGTCTCCTATTGTACGTGATGGAAGCGCGAGGGGAGCTTCGGAGGAAATGCAAAAAAGAAACGTCCCTCCCAGGTGTTCTGGCTAATTTGTAGGTTTTGGTTTTTTGTTGTAGCTGTTGTTATGACACGGTGACATCATGTACACGAGTGAATTATGACTCTGTGGAGGGCCCATAGATTTGTATCATAATTTTATGTATGACTTACAAGAGACCTCTGGTTATTGTTGAGGATCAGAAGTATATTTTGTCACACATAATGGCAGGTACATGAGCATATGAATAAATAATGCCACGTAATAAGGCCTGAGGCTTGTGTTTTGTCTCAAGATTAGCAAACTGAATTAAATACCTCCATTTTATGTATTCAGCCTGGTGGGGTCTTTACGTTTTCTCAATCTATGTGTTCTTTCTTGTGCTTCATTGAATAATGGAACAAAGTGATAGTAGCCTGTGGCTAAAATTGATGATAAATGCACACCTGTGGCCGCACATCTCTTGATTTCTAATTTAATGCGATGAGTTGCCTGGCATAAACGCTCTACATTTAGGTGTTTGAACTGTATTATATGGGGAAAAAATAATTATTCATATTATTATTATATTTATATATATTTTTATTATAACCAAATGTGGAAACACTCTATTTTAAGGTCCAATTCTCACTATTACCTAGTCGCTTATTACTACACTGTAAAACGTTTTCACCAGTTTCAACCTAAAAACTTAAGTTCAGCAGCTGACTTAAAATTGTAAGTTAAATCAACTTAAAACTACAAGTCATTTCAACTCACTACAATAAAGTGAGTTAAAATGACTTTTAAGTTGATATAATTTACAATATGAAAGTTGAAACTGGTGAAAACTCTTTACAGTGTAGCATATTGGCTGTTTATTAGTATTTATAAAGAACATATCAATGCCTTATTCTGCATGACAATAGATTTAGATTCCCCGTAACAACTACTTTACTAACTATTAATGAGCAGCAAATTAGGAGATTATTGATTGGATATGTGTTCCCTAATCTAAAGTGTTACCATAAATGTTTGTACATCACAATGCTGTAGTTTGGTGACATTCTTAGGATCCATTTGCAACTTGTATTTCCTAAATTTCAATTAAAATTTCTAGTTTTGCATCCTATCCATTTTCCATCTGATTCTATGATGTCATCTCTCAAAAATGCTCACTGTATTTTTCATGAATATATTAGATAATATTATTGATTCTAATTGAATAATGATTTTGAGATTACCTAATGATTAGGTATTTTAAATAATTTAATAAATTAAAAATAATTAAATAATATTACATGACATACAATAAAAACTAATGGAAAACTTGTATTTATTTATTTATTTATTTATTTACATTTATTATTATGATCAATTTTGTGAATTATGTGGTATTATTTATATGCTTTTATTGTTTATATATTATTCATTAGCATTTAGAATATTGTTTTCTCAGTTTTTAAGTTTTAGGAATTTCTCTACATTTTATACTATTTTCTTTTATTTTTTATATACTATATATGTTTCTAATATATATATTTTTTTTACTTTAATTTTTATTTTAGTTTCCATTTTAGTAGTTTAATAATGTGTTGTTTTATTTCAGGCAGTTCACACACGTATTCCAGCCTATTTTATTTCATTTTATTTTATTTTATTTTATTTTTTAGTTTAGTTTAGTTTAGTAATTTAATAATGCATTGTTTTATTTCAGTTAGTTCCCAAGGCATGTATTCCAGCTAGTTTTATTTAATTTTTATTTTTTTATATCTCTATCTCTATTTCTATTTTTTTTTTTTATTTATTTATTTTATTTTATTTATATTTTTAAACTTTATTTTTATTTCAGTTTTCATTTTAGTAATTTAATAATGTGTTGTTTTACTTCAGGTATTTCCCAAGGCATGTATTCCAGATTTATTTATTTATTTATTTTGATGATGTTGTTTGGTTGAAAAGGTACCTTTAAACCATTTCGCAACAAAAACATAAATATCAAGAGATATATTGAATATATGTCAGAAGACTGAAAAATATTGAGATGATTTTTTTAGCTGTATCGCCCAGCTCTAGTTGTAAACACAGTCGACGGTAAAAGATTGATGAAAGTCATCAACCTGCAAGTATAACAAATTCTGCACATATTGTAGAAGAGATTTAGACTCCGTTTCTCAATCCAAAACACGTCTGCAGCATTTCTAAAGCTCAAAACACTTTCAGTTGATAAAAAAAAAATTTGCTTTAAAATCAACAGAGACCAAAGTTGTATTGTATCATAGCTCTATAATATGATTCCCTCTCCCAGTTTGCACAATCCCATGGATAGCCATCGTTTAAGAGAGAGTCCGGCTCTTTCAGTTTAGCTGCTTCTTGTCCACACACACACAAAACGGAGTGAAAAAGATAAAGGAGAGTCCTCCAGGCATTTCCTCCAGACTGTTCTTGGCTTTCCCACAGTGGTGGATGTTAATTACAGTCATGGGGTGAGGTTGAGAGAAGTCAAGGAGAGGGGGAAGAGGGAAAAAAGAAAGCAGAAGCACTATGTTAGACTAATCTCTTTTCTCTCGTTCCCTTTATGACCAGGAGGAGAGGCGAGTGGTGTATGTGGGACGTCTTCGTGCCGACAGCACACGCACAGAGCTCAAACGCCGCTTTGAAGTCTTCGGCGAGATTGAGGAGTGCACAGTCAACTTGAGACATGACGGGTAAGACCGTGCGCCTGCGTCTGTGTGCTTTTCTGGATTGTGTGAGTGTCAAATGGTTAAAGGGAGTCAATATTTTCCTTCAGCATAAAAGGAATCTTCCAAATCTAGTTAATGACGTACTTCTGGCCATTGGACGGTGATTAGTAAAGCAGACTTCACTGCTTCTTACTGCACATGCAAGTGCGTGTTTGAATACAAATAGACTTATGCTATAACAGAAAGTGAGAAGTCACATATTTAGGGCCACATTTGCTAACAGCTTGTGAAAAGCCAGTGTAAACACTTTCTTGGCGTTAAAAAACTACCGTCAGGCTTTACTAAAGACATGCACTGAAACATTAGTGATAGTGACTTTTGTGCCTGACCTCATTGCATATGCATTTGTAGGAGTTTCCCTTTCAGATGCCAGAATTTTTTATCTCTGGTGAAAGTTTGCTTTAATCAATTTACTGGTAATTGAACTATTATTTATTGCCCCAAAAATCATGTTTTATCCATTGTGTGCATCTGATTATCATGTTTGTGACACTACATATTATATACATGATTAGAAAAGTTTAAATGGTCCTGATGAAATAGTCACACTTGTACTCTTTGCAGCCAAAAATTATGACTTTGGAAATTAATGGGAAGTGAATTTCATCTAGTGGAAACATTTGGTATTGCGCCCAAACAAAATTGTACTTTTTCTTTAATATATCAACCTCAAATTTGGAACACAACTTGATTAGATTTATCGTTTTGATTTTCATATTGTTTTAGAGTTAAACAATTTTGCAAAATATATTTTTCATGTAAAATTTGAAAATAGTATTTTTTATGCATTTTTCATAATAACTTAAACTATTATTTATTTATTCATTCATTTTAAGTTTCACATTTTTTTCACTTCCATTATAAAAAATACCCATGGTTTATTAAAAGTGTAGTAACCATTCATTTATTTATTTATTTATTTATTTATTTATTGGCGTATTGATTGTATAACCACAGTTTTACTATAAATATCATGGTTAAACTATAGTGTAGCAAAGCCATGGTTAATTTGGGATTCCCGTGATTTAACTATAGTAACCTTTTTTTGTTTATTTGTTTGTCTTAGTTTTAGTACAACCATGTTTAATTTTCATAAGAAAAGACACCAAACTCCAAAGAATTAAAGATTTACGACAGTTTAAGTTGGAAATTTTATTTTCAGGTCTATGCTCGAAAAGTGGTTAACAGGTAATAAATGGATCAAAACTATTCAATAAATATATTTGAGTACCATGAAACCCCCTAAATATACAAAATGTTAATTAAAATAAATAAATAATAACATCAAACTAAAATATAGTATGTCCGTTTAATTTAGAAAAAAAAAAATTATATATATAAAAAAATTGACCACCATGTGAAAAGCATTAGAGGGGTTCATTTTCACATTGTAGATCTCTAGATCACCTGAAAAACTTTCTACACCCATCGGTGCTTTTATGATACTGTAATATCACATTAATTTGCCCTGTTTATTAAATCTGTCTCTTACTGATTCCATTTTGAATGGCAGCTGAAAGAAGCACACATAGTTCCTGTACTCTCTTTGACACTTCATTTTCTATATTTCAACCCAGGGATAACTTTGGCTTCATCACCTACCGCTACACTTGTGATGCGCTCGCTGCCCTTGAGAATGGACACACCCTGCGCAGGTCGAATGACCCTCACTTTGAGCTTTGCCTTGGTGGACAAAAGCAGTACAGTAAATCGAATTACACAGACTTAGGTAAGTACACAGGCTTACTGCATTTCTACACAACTGACTAGAGACACAACAGATAAAAACCAACACCTTAATACAGAATGAAAAACTGTTAGGAAAGCAGATAGTAATGGGAATTCTCTATATAGTATTTCTGCTTTACTTATGTTCATGCATTGGTGCACTGAATGGTTTATGTGAGATGTGAAAACAGTAAGGATGGGTAGGAGAGCAAGGTCACGTTCCATCAGTCTCTGCTTCTAAAACGAGCTTCGTTCTGCCTGCTGCTGGGATGTTGAACAGCATCAAGTCCTCATCATGACACTGAGGAGTGAGCAGCCTGCAGAAGGAGATAGACAGAAAAGAGAAATGGGAGGAAGAGCTCTGTCAGCAAATGACTGATTCATAAACAGCTTCATCTCCATCCGCCCCAGTCCAATCTCTGTTCTTTCCTATTCTAAGCCATGCCGGTTGACCAACAATTTTGGATAAATCCACCAGCTGGACCAGCATGGGAATTCATGCAAATTTATTGCACGCTATTTTTTTGTGTGTCTTTTCCCGTGTCGTCTCCACTGTTGTTATTGTTAAATAGAACTAAAATTTAGTTTGTCATTTAAAATAAAGCTGGAAAAAAAAATCTAAATATTAGACTGAAATAAAAATACAGCAAAACAGAAATCTCAAACAAACAAATGAATGAATGAATAAATGAATGAATGAAATCAAGGAAATCAACAAAAGAATGTAATAAAATTGCAATAAATAAATAAATAAATAAATAAATAAAAGTATTATCCTCTGTCAGCTCCAGTGTTGTGCAACAAAATATGTAACAAATGTATAACTAAAAATATTTGTATTTTTTATAAATAAATAAATAAAACTGTTTTGTTTAATTACAAAGCTGAATTAAAATATATAACAAATGCTAATTAAAATAAAGCTAAAATTATGAATGAATGAATATTAAACTGTTTTGGTTAATTGCAAAGCTGAATTAAAATTAAATAAAATATTAATATTAGATAAAAAAAGTAAAACCTCAAATAAATAAATAAATAAATCAACAAACGCATGTAATAAAATTATTAAAAATATGTTTTTGTTAATTGAATAAAGCTAAAATTAAATGAAATAAAATATGATTATTAGAATGTGTTGGTTAATTGAAAAGCTAAAATAAAATAAAATCTAAATATTAGATTAAAAATAAGTATACTGAAATACACTGAAAATAAGTTTAAGATGAAATACTAAAATTAACAAAGCTAAAACTGAAATAAAAATAAAGATTAATATAAATCCAAATAAAAATACGAAAAATTAACAAAAGCATGTAACAAAATTACAAAAATCTCCAGTGTTGTTATTGTTAAAATAAATAAAATAAAATAAAATATAAATCTTATATTTAAAAGGAAATATACTTTATATATATATATCATAACAAAATTACTAAAATCATAACAAAAACATCAAAATGAAATCAGACACCTAAAAAAGCTAGTTCAAAATATTAACAAATAGTATAATAATATAAAATACTACTAAAATAACACTGGTCATCTGTGTCCCATCTTGATGCATTTCTTTCATGATCATCCTATTACCCTCTTCCCCAAAGGCTTTTAGGCACCCATGCTTTCGTTTCATATGCACCGATCCCTCTGTCCAGGATTCCCAAGGTGACAATCTAGATCAGAATGATGGATCTCTGAGTGACAAATTCCTCTGTAAAATGTTATGGGGCTTTTTTCCACCCATGATGCCTGTGATAGGATTGTGGCAGTAATAGGCAATCATCATCTCCACCCAAAGGGGAAAAGTGTCTTTTGGGGGAAGGGACGAGATAGGAGGCGAAGGAATTGAATCCTAAGGGCAGCGCCTTTAGTGAAGGCGAGATGTGCCAACATGCAACGTGAGACTATTACCTCCTGTTATAACAGGACAAATGGGAAGCTGGAGAACGATGGTGCGCTTCAATATTTAGTCAATGCTCCACTTCTGCAAAATGTGAGGTCAGGGACGTGTAATGCTCGGGACGTTGGGATGATCCGTCTCAGTGGCGTTGATGGTACTGCAGGTCAATGGAAAGGAACAAGAGCACTTTTGCTCAAATAATGAGGACATTAGCGTGCATTTCAAAAGCTCATGGTAAGGCCAAAGGTATTGAGATTGTGGACATAATACACTCTCCAAAGGTGAACGCGGAAGCTTTGGTTAAGGGCCATATAGCAGAGTCGTTGTATTTGGGAATATACTCCCGCTTCAGGGCAGATAAATGGCTTGACCTTCATTTTCTTGAGGCCTTTTCGCTAGACGTTGGGTTTTACGGTGAGCGTAGGCTGAAGCGCATCGACGGGTTCAGATAAAGTGGGAATGGCGGGACGGAGAAGCAAGTGACTAAAATGATGCCGAGCCACAACAGCCTCAAAACCTTCCTCTCAATCTCCCGCCTTTCTCTTCCTCTTTCCTCCTTGTTTTTTGAGACACTGTCCATTAGTTCTAAGTAGAGCGCAGGGGCATTTTTCATCTTTCAAGGTGCGCGGCATGACACCATTCTCCCCTTAGCCATAGTATTAGATCACGACTGGCATCTCCTGCATGCCACGGTCATTCTCATTTCTCACTCACCCCGACTGCGCCGCCGTGCATATGGGGGCACCATTTGTGAAGCTGTCTGCCACTAGAGCCGTATTTGTTATCCTGGATGAGAATCAAACTGTATGTGTAATGGTCGTTGGATTCTCATCTTCAGGAAGTTGCCTCTGACTGTTTAATTATTAAACTAGGTGGTTCAAGACAGTGGAGAAGTGTATTACAGCAGAGGTTGAGATGGAGGCCTGGAAGACTGATTTGTTGGGTTTTAAACAGAAGACCTCTGCATTTTAGAGTACAGTGTATAATATTGAATAATACTGACCCAAAGTGACAAAATTTTCTTCAATCTTCACAATTTGATAAAAAAACTGGTTTAAATCACATGTGCCAGGTTTTTAGAGATGTGTTCATTGTATTCATGTTGGTTTCATATGGTTTTAAACACGTTTTGTACTGTTTTCTAGAAAAGTAAGTGTACTCATCTTCATTATTATTACTTTTATTTATTTATGTATTTTATAAAATAAAACCTGCTTTGGTAAATCATGATTAAAAAAAAAAGGAGATACTAAGTCAGAATTATGAAATAAAATCTTGAAGCTGACATTAAGTCAGTTATAAGATAAAAAGTCAAGATTCTGACACAAGTCCAAATTATGAGAAAAGTGCATAATTCACATAAAAAGTTAAAATTTTGTCTCAACTAACAAAATGTCATAAATATGAGATAAGTCGAGATTGACATACTAAATCATAGCTATGAGCTAAAAAGTTAAAATTATGACAGATGCATAATTGACATAAAAAGTCAAAATGTACAAAAAGAAAATAATGACAATGTCTAAACTGACAAAATGTCATAATTATAAGTATACAATTATTATAAATATACAATTTTTAATTGTGAGATAAATTATGAGTCAAAATGATGAGAGAAAAATTAAGATAGAAATGCATAATTAACATTAAAAGTCTAAATTTACATAAAGAAAATGGTGAGATAATGTCTAAATTGACAAAATGTCATAATTGTGAGATAATTCAAGATTGTGACATACTAAACCATAATTACGAGATAAAAAGTTGAAATTATGACAGTCTAAATTCTGAGAGAAAAATTATAAGATAAAAATGCGTAATTGACATAAAAAGTCGAGATAATATCTAAATTGATATAATTTTATGATTATGAGAGAAGTCGTGATATGACATACTAAATCGTAATAATGAGATAAAAAGTTGAATTTATTTATATCTAAATTATGAGAGAAATTATGAGATGAAAAATGCATAATTGACAAATTTACAAGAAGAAAATGATGAGAGAGTCTAAATAAGTCAAAAATGTCAAGATTATGACATACTAAATCATAATTATGACATAAAAAGTTTAATTTATGACAGTATAAGTCTAAATCTAAGTCTAAACTGGCATTATTCAATGAGATAAAAAGTCAATATTCTGACATGAAAGGCACAATTATGAGATAAAAATGCATAATTGTGACATTAAAAGTCAAAATTACGAAATCAAATATTAAAAGTGACATTAAGTCAGTTATGAGATAAAAAGTCATGATTCTGATATAAATCTAAATTATGAGATAAAAATGCATAATTGACAAAAAGTCAAAATTTACAAAAAAGAAAATGATGAAATGTGTAAAATGTCTAAATTGACTAAATTTCATAAAAAAGTTAAGATTAAGTTAAGATAAAAAAGTTATAATTTCAACTTTTATCTCATAATTATTATTTAGTATAATGACCATATAGTATATAGACTGTCTAAATCATGAGATAAAAGTTCTTGAAAAGTATGACAAAGTCAAAATTAATTGATTTAATTCCCACATAAAAAGTGTAAATTATGAGATAAAATGCATAATTCAAAACTGACACGCAAAATTCTAAGATAAAAAGTCTAAACTGACAAAATGACAGTTATGAGATGTCATGATTATGGCACACTAAATCACAATTATGGGATAAGAAGTTGCAATTATGAGTGAAAATTATGAGGTAAAACTTCATAATTATGACAAAGAGCTGAAACTGGCATTAATTCAATGAGATAAAAAGTCGAGATTCTGACATAAAAGGCAAAATTATGAGATAAAAATGCGTAATTGTGACAGTAAAAGTCAAAATTCTGAAATTAAAAAAAGTCATAAAAAGTCAAGATTCTGACATAAATTTAAATTATAAGATAAAAATGCATAATTGACAAAAAGTCAAAAGTCAAAATTTACAAAAAGAAAATGATGTGTAAAATGTCTAAATTTCATGATTATAAGTTGAGATTCTGAAATACTAAATAATAATTATGATAATTAGATAAAAAGTTATAATTTCAACTTTTATCTCAGAATTATTTAGTATAATGACCATGTAGTATATAGACTGTCTAAATCATGAGATAAAAGTTCTTAAGTACACTGTAAAAAATAAAAAAACACAATTTGTTGAGTCAGCTTAATATAATTTGTTACCCTGCTGCCTTAAAATGTTAAGTTCAGACAACTAAAATAAGTTTATTCAACTTGAAATGTTAAGTTGTACTAAGTAACAACTTAGATATTTGTGTTTGCTAAACTTAACAGATGGGTAAGTAAACCAGCTGCCTTAAAATTTTAAGTTGATTCAACTCAAATATCTAAGTTCTCACTTAGTATAATTTAACATTTCAAGTTGAATAGACTTTTTTTGAGTTGACTGAACTTAAAATTTTAAGGCAGCCAGGTTACAAATTATTTTAAGTTTTTACAGTGTATGACACAGTCCAAATTACTTCATTTAATTCTGACATAAAAAGTGTAAATTATGAGATAAATATGCATAATTGAAACTGACAAGTAATTTATGAGATAAAAAGTCTACATTGATAAAATGACAATTATGAAAAGTCAATATTATGGCATACTAAATCACAATTATGAGATGGAATTATGAGTCAAAATGATGATAAGTCATAATTATGACAAAGAGCTTTAATTCAGTGAGATAAGTTGAGGTTCTGACATAAAAGGCACAGTTATGAGACAGAAATGCACAATAATAGTCAAGTCAAAATTGTCAGAATTATGACTTTTTAATCTCATAATTGATTTACCAAAGCATGTTTTGTTATGCATGTGTCAGAAAGAGACTTCCATGCAAAGCAGCTCTTGTGGAGCGAGTGACACACAGTAGCACCTTTTAAAATGAGGCCAGCTTCTGTGATTTCCACAGATGCTCAAATGTGCCATTTTCTTCCTTCAGATTCCCATTCTGACGACTTTGATCCAGCCTCCACTAAAAGCAAGTACGACTCCATGGATTTTGACAGCTTGTTGCGAGAGGCCCAGTATAGCCTGAGAAGGTAATGAGCTGCACCGCTGCACCAGCTGGCTGCAAAGAGAGGGATTCGCAATACCTCACTGTTGTTTCTGTTCTTTGAATACAAGACTACAAGACGTTTTACACTTTATCTAAGCGGAAAGAGTATATATGTGGATGGAAAAAAAGCTCTACGTATATGAAGGGATATATATATATATATATATATATATGTATATCTGCAAGCAAAGTTTACATGAACCTAGCTGCTGCAACGCCGAGGAGAGACTTTACCTGTGGGAATAGCCAGCGAAGCGGCGGACGCTGCTTTAGTGGACTACACAGACCCGCGTGCCGCTCTGGAAGAGACACGAATCTTCGTCCGGAGTTCGCTCCGCGTGACCCTCGGCACTTTCGAGAGGTGAAGAGCGCAGCTCGTTCAGTCTGTTTTTATTGTTTGGAGTTTATTTTTGTGGGCTTTTTTCTGTTCCTTTTTTAATCTGGTGTTTGGATGTGGTGTTACACTGTCGAGAAGGGTTTGGGGAAAATCTCTCGGATGTTCAAGGTAACGTCGTCTACATTTCTGGAGGGGGGACAAATGTAGTCGCCTATTTACAAAATGAATATTTTTATTTGATGTGCATATCAGCGTTCTTTGTTTGTTACAGCTATGCACTGTAAAACGCAGCCTTTTTAAGACAAAATTTTCTTAATCGAGAATGTTGATCTGTAGTCATTACGATGATGTATAACCTACATGGCGTTTAGATGACGTGATTTGATTGTAAAAAAAATATGTATGGAGATTTATCGCTCTTTTTTGGGGGAGCATGCAACAGTTTTTTCTTTCGTTTTTTTCTTTCGTTTTAAAACTCCATGTGCTCCATCCAATTTTGAAGTTAATAACTCAGTGTTTTCCGTATATACATGCAGTGTGTAAGATAGAGTTTATGTTCACTATTGTGTAAAAAAAGAAAAAGAAAAAAAGATAAGCCCCGAGATATTTTTTTATCCCTTATGTCTTGAAGGAATCAAGAGCTTTTATTTAATTTCTGTGCACACGAATCATTGTTATTGTTCCTGTTTGATAATACACTTTCACAGAGATGATTACTCTTCTAACACAGAATTACTCATGCTTATTTATGTATTTATCTCAGTATTCTAATCAAAATATTTATGGCAGCCATCTCACGTGATGCGCCTTACAAATTTTGCTATTTATATTATTTGTTATTCAACAATCACTGGAAAGGATGTAAATTTAAAAGAAATATCGTTTTTATATATGCCTTCAGAGATAGAACAAAAAAAAAAATTGTATAAATCACATTTTAGGCTCATGATGAACTTTGCTGCTCCAAACTCATTTGTTTTTCTAGCTCTGAAACACTTTCATCCCCCTTTTTCATCTCTTTTTTTATTACATGAAGCAATAAAATAATTTTGCAGGTATTTTGTTGTACCACAGAAAATCTGTGTCTTTGCTCCACACTTTTGATTATGTGAATGCCAAACTGAAGTTTACAATTTTCTTTCCTGACTTTTTTAAAAAGAAGAAAAAAAGATGTATTTGATGTAAAAAAAAAAAAAAAAAAAAAAAAATTAATATATATATAATGATGCTAATCTTGTCATTACTCACAATAACTCAAAATAATGAAAAGTAATAATGAAAAATGAAAATGTGAATTTAAAAAAAAAAAATGATAATAATAAAAAAGCAATAAATTATTTTTCAAAGCTGTATTTTAGCTCATGTTGTTGTATGGTTTTAGACATGACAGACTACCCAGACTCTGTTCAAGCGCGAGGATCCATTCCAGTGCCTCCACAAAGATCGTCAGACCGCCGTCGGAAAGAGAAATAGCTTGCGTATGTGTGAGTGTGAAAGAAGAACTCAATACAAGCAATGACTCAAAGGGTTAAAAAGCCAAAAATTGCATCTATGAGATCAAGTCTCTTTCCAAAGCGAGAGCTATTTTTGTCTTTGCTGTGGTTTGAAGGTACCTCAGAGGAACTGTAAATAATTCAGATCGCCCAAATACGACAGGCCTTTGTCACTGACACTTGAAGTAACCTTTCTTTGTCAATTAAGGACAAGTTTTCTTGTTGTGCTGATGTGTTTTTGAATGCGAAACCCATAATAAAAGAATCACAGCGTAAACGTCCGGTTTCCGCACTGAAAGAGGCATCGACAGAGCGTTGGTTTGTGCACAGAGCTTGGGTACGGCGTCATGTCGCGTTCGATATGTGTGGCTTTATTCATTGCAACGTGTCTGTTGCAAATCTGCTTTGTAAATTGCTGTAGCAATATGTTACGACACCTGATGAGGTGTATCTTTTGGAGTGGCAGACTTTTTACCATAGTAAAAACTACTGAAGGATTTTGCCACCGCTTTGGATGATTTTTTTTTTTTTCTTTCTTTTTTTTCTTTTTTTTTGTGTTTCATGAAGAAGCAGATCTATCAAAATGAGGCTGTGTGTGGTTTTGTGTGTGGATTTGATAGAGTGTGTGTGTATTGGGGGTCAAGGGGACTGTGTTTGGCTGTTATCTTCTATCTGTCTCCTATCCATGTTGCCTTCTGCTGAGTCCTAACCAATGCCTTTGTAGTTGTACGTATTGTACAATCTTTGTTGTGAATTTTCTTTTTTTATGTGTAGTTTTCATCAGCCTCACCATGCCAATAAAGGGAATTGTGTCTAATTTATTCTTCCCCTCCTTTTTCTTGTGCAACTGAATGCAATTAGAACTACAGTATGATTTTAAATGAAGTCTCTTTTGCTTATCAAGGCTGCATTTGTGTTTAAAAATGCAGTAAAATCAGTAAAATTGTGAAATATTTGTACAATTTAAAATAGCTGTTTCTATTTTAATATATTTTAAAGTATAATTTATTCCTGTGATGCAAAGCTGAGTTTTCCAGCATCATTACTCCAGCCTTCAGTGTCACATGATCTGTCAGAAATCATTACTAATATACTGATTTGCTGCTTAAAAAATCATTTAGCAATGTTGAAAACTGTTGTGCTTCATTGTACTTATGCAGTAACCATGATATCCCACCATTCAAATGTTTGTGGTTTTGGGATTTTTAATAGAAATGAATGCTTTTATTCAGCAAATATGCATTAAATTGATCAAAGGTGGCAGTAGAGACATTTTAAATGTTACAGAAGATTGGAAAATGCTTCCACAAAAACAGTTTTTAACTTTAGGAAAGTCTGTTTTATTGTAGTATTGTTTATATGCTTATTTATTTGTATTAATATTTTAAACTTCACTTTTTTAAGCTGTATTAACTTTATATGCTTTTTGCTTTTCGTGTTTTATTTTTATATATTTTACACTAATCTTCATATATCTTTAAATATTGCTCTTTATATATTTTATCTTTTTTTTATCTTTTTTTTTTTTTTTTTTACACAGTATACTAAAAAACAGTATGAAAAATATGTAAAGATACAGGAAAATTTTAACAGCTTATATATACAGCTAGTGTCACATGATTCTTCAGAAGTCATTCTAACGTTTAGGAAACATTTATTAATGTATTATTATGATCAATTTTTGTGTATTATTTGGTATTATTTATATGCTTTTGTGGTTTATATATTATTTATTAGTGTTTAGAAATTGTATTTTTTCAGTTTTTAAGTTTTAGTAATTTTATATTTCTATATATTTTACGTTATTTTCTTTATATATTGTTTTTATTTATTTTTTTAACTTTATTTTTATTTCAGTTTTCATTGTAGTAATTTAATAATGTTTATTTAATTTTTATTTCAGTTAGTTCCCAAGGCATGTATTCCAGCTTTATTTTATTTTATTTTATTTTATTCTGTTTTTAACATTGATAATAAAATCTTTGATGACTAGAAAGTCTGTTTTATTTTAGTATTATTTATATACTTATTTATTTTTATTAATATTTTGAATTCACTTTTGTTTTGTTTTTGTTTTTTAAGCTGTATTAACTTTATATACTTTTGTCATTTGTATTACTTTTTTTATTATTATTGTATATGTTTTATACTAAATTGCTCTTTATATATTTCACCTTTATTTTTATACAGTATACTGAAAGACACTATGAAAAATATGTAAAGATACAGGAAATAGTGTCACATCATTCTTTATAAATCATTCTAACGTTTATGTATTATATATTGTTTTTTATCTGTTTTAACTTTTTTTTATTTCAGTTTTCATTTTAGTAATTTAATAATGTGTTGTTTTATTTCAGTTAGTTCCCAAGGCATGAATTCCAGCTTATTTTATTTATATTTATATTTATATTTATATTTATATTTATTTATATCTTTTATATAGTTTATATAGTTTTTTATTTTATTTTATTTTATTTTATTTATTTTTAACTTTATTTTTATTTGTTTTCATTTTAGTAATGCATGTATTCCAGCTCATTTTATTTTGTTGTATTATATTTTATTTTATTATTAATAATACTTTTTTAATGCTTCCACAAAAAAAAAAAAAAAAATATATATATATATATATATATATATATATATATATTTTTTCACACTGATAGTAAGAACCCTTATTAATAACTGAGCACCAATAATAATTAAGCAAAAAAAAAAAAAAAAAAAAAAAACAGCATATTAAATGATTTCTGAAGGACCATTTGACTCTAAAGCTTGGAGTAATGATGCTAAAAATTCAGCTTTGCATCACAGGAATAAATTACATTTTAAAATATATACCAATATAAAACAGTCCTTTTAAATTGTAATATTTCACAGTTTTTACTTTTTATTTGGGATTTTGGTGAACCTAGGAGACTTTAAAAATCATAATGTTTCCAAACGTTTAGCAAGCACTGCATTGTGATGTTAAAGCATGCATACGAACATCATACGAGCCCTGCTGTTTTGTGCGTAACATCACAGCACATTGTTTTGGATGACTCACTTGCAGACTCAGTTATTTTTGGCGAATGCTCGTGTTTTCATCAGCTCCACACGAACCTGGAAAATGAGTGATGACTATCCCGTGGAGCTTGTTTCTTAATTCCCATAAACTCCTCTGATGGCTTTTGCATGCGCGTTCGTGCCTGTAAAGGGGCCGAGAGAGTTTGATGGCACATCTGTCCGGCTGAAATGTAATACTCTATCATTACTATTCAGCCTGTGAAATGGTAGAGGAGGTGAATAACCTCTTCTCTTCTGTGAGAGATGTGGCAGGAGCGGACATTAAATTTTCAAAGAAGAGGATCCAATTGTGGATTTTATTTATTTATTTAATTTTTTTCATTAATGCTTGGGTTTAGCCTCGGAGAAAAGAGACACTTCTTTCATTTTGCCGTCACAATGTTGCAGGCGGGAGGTCTCTCGGCGTCTGCCCTTTTCCACACAATGAAGCTGGAAGCGCAAGAGCTTCACTTCACCTCTGTCGTTTTGTGTGATACAGGTACTTACTCCGGCAATCCGTCCTTATCTTTCATTTCACACAGCCAATGGTGAAAATGCCCATGTCTGCAGTTTTTGAGGGTCTATTTCTACCTGCTGTCCTAAATATATATGACTGTACTTGATATATTTATACACAACAGTCAAATGTCTGAACCACAATCACTGACAAATTCAAATTTTCTTTTAGTATTATTTATATGCTTATTCATTTTTATTAATATTTTGAATTCACTTTTATTTCATTTCCATTTTTCAGCTGTTTTAGCCATTTTTTATTAGTTTTCCCTTATTTATATATATTTTGTTTTTATTTTATATTCTGAAAAACAGTATCAAAATATGTAATGATACAAAAATATTTTAACAACTTCTATATACAGTTTGCATCACATGATTCTTCAGAAATTATCCTAATGTAAAAAAAAAAAAAACATTTATTAACATTTATTATTAAGATCAGTGTTGAGTTTTGTGGGTTCTTTGGTATTCTTTATATTCTTTTATGGTTAATATATTATTTATTAGTATTTTTAATTGTATTTTCTCAGTTTTTAAGTTTTAGTAATTATGTATTTTATATATATATATATATATATATATATATATATATATATATATATATATATATATATATTTTCAGTATTAATTTTAGTAATTTAAGGCATGTGTTCCAGTTAAATTTTATTTTATTTTATTTTATTTATTTTCCTTTATTTTCCTTTATTTTATTTTATTTGATTTCATTTTATATATTTTTATCTTTTACATTTCTATATATTTTATAATATTTTCTTTTGTTTTTATTTTTATTTTTTGTTTTGTTTTTGTTTTTGTATTCTTTTTATATATTTTAACTTTATTTTTTTATTTCAGTTAGTTCCTAAGGCATGAATAACAGTATTTTTTTATTTATTTTTATTTTATTTTATTGTATTGTATTTCATTTTATTTTACTTATTAAATTTCTCTATATGTTATAATATTTTCTTTTTTTTATTTTTATTTGTATTTCTTTTTTATTTTAACTTTATTTTTTCAGTTTTATTTTATATAAAAAGAATGTGTGTGTGTGTATATATATATATATATATACACTGTGTGCAGAATTATTAGGCATGTTGATATTCTGGTCATATTTTTTTTCCAAACACATTTTACCAATTCCAAACCACATCAGTCTTAATAACTACTGTTAATTTTGTGTTTAATCATTTATATGTGATATATAATTGTCCGTGAAGGCTGGAAGTGAAAAACTCCTTATATTCAGGTGTGCAGAATTATTAGGCATGTTTTCGTTTACAGCTAAAATGAGCCAAAAAAGAGATTTAACCCAGACTGAAAAGTCCAAATTATTAAATGCCCATGAGAAGAATGCAATACTAATGCAATACAAGAATTTGCAAAGTTAAGGCTTGACCATTGGACAGAGAAATGCTTGTTGAGTCTGCATGGTCAGAAAAAACAGGTGGAGAAGAAAAGATGCATGTTAACTGCAAAAGAATTAGGAATTAAGGTGAAGAATTAGGTGTGACACCATCAGGAACCGTTTAGTCTCCAGCGCCACCATTTTCCAGAACTGCAACCTACCTGGAGTCTTCAGAAGTGCAATGTGTCAGGTTCTCAGAGACTTTGCTTGGTAAAAAATCCTAAAAAATGCCCCTTACTTAATAAGAATAACAAGCTGACGTCTTGTGAAATACATGAAGACAGTTTTTTTATATGCTTTAGAGACAGATAAGTTGAGAGTGACTCTTGAAGGACAAGCATCACATCCTCTTGTGCCTCTGATTCAAGAATTTATCTTCTAAAATCTGGCAGTAAGTTTTGGGAGTTCATGTTTAGTCTCTTATCCTGAAAAGTCTGACTTGCAGAGATGGACTAAAATGAACTCCCAAAACGTACTGCCAGATTTTAGAAGATAAATTCTTGAATCAGAGGTGCAAGAGGATGTGATGCTTGTCCTTCAAGAGTCACTCTCAACTTATCTGTCTCTAAAGCATATAAAAAAACTGTCTTCATGTATTTCACAAGACGTCAGCTTGTTATTCTTATTAAGTAAGGGGCATTTTTTAGGATTTTTTACCAAGCAAAGTCTCTGAGAACCTGACACATTGCACTTCTGAAGACTCCAGGTAGGTTGCAGTTCTGGAAAATGGTGGCGCTGGAGACTAAACGGTTCCTGATGGTGTCACACCTAATTCTTCACCTTAATTCCTAATTCTTTTGCAGTTAACATGCATCTTTTCTTCTCCACCTGTTTTTTCTGACCATGCAGACTCAACAAGCATTTCTCTGTCCAATGGTCAAGCCTTAACTTTGCAAATTCTTGTATTGCATTAGTATTGCATTCTTCTCATGGGCATTTAATAATTTGGACTTTTCAGTCTGGGTTAAATCTCTTTTTTGGCTCATTTTAGCTGTAAACGAAAACATGCCTAATAATCCTGCACACCTGAATATAAGGAGTTTTTCACTTCCAGCCTTCACGGACAATTATACATCACATATAAATGATTAAATACAAAATTAACAGTAGTTACTAAGACTGATGTGGTTTGGAATTGGTAAAATGTGTTTGGAAAAAAAATATGACCAGAATATCAACATGCCTAATAATTCTGCACACAGTGTATATATATATATATATATATATTTTTTTTTTAACTTTAGTTTTTATTTCAGTTTTCATTTTAGTAATTTAATAGTGCATTATTTTATTTCAGTTAGTTCCCAAGGCATGTATAACCTTTTTATTATATTTTATTTTATTTTATTTTATTGACCGTTATTAACATTAACATCACAGTAAAAATTTAATGTAGTTATTTTAAATGATTTTACTTGATTAAATGTATTTTAAATGATTTTTAAATAATAATAATAATTATTATTATTATTATTATTTAAAAGAGAGAGAGAGATTTTTTTTTTTTTTTTAAGTTTGCCACTTTTGATCATTTGAATAAAAATATTATTTCACTGACCCCAAAGTTTCTGAGTTCTCTTGTAGTGTATGCTGCTTGAAAATACATATTCTCTTTTCAGCTGCATGAAAACAAATAATGGCAGCAGGAATAAAGCAAGATGAGCTGAATTCACTGTGAGATTTATTAGGATGGAGTTCAGAAGCTGTTATTGATGATGATGAAATCACATCAAAGGAAGAGTGAGCTGACAGTCCAGGATCCAGTGAGCTCACCAGTGTGGTATTTTGAGGCGTCATCGACACCGATCCCAGCCTCATGCTCCATCTTCTTCTCTCTAGTTATTTTTAGAGAGCTTTATAAGCGCCACAAAATTCCATTGTCTCGAGGTCTATCAGATTTACTCTCTCATGTAGGACAACAGCTGCAAGTCCCCAGACATCCAGCCAATCGCCACCTTTAGAAATGAGTATATAAGGAACATTTTGGATGTTCACTCAATATTAACTTTGAAAACTTTTAAATATCACTGAGGGTAGCAAATATGTTGTTATTCGGTCTAATGCTTAAGTTACAAACCACAGTAAGGTGGGCAAGGGACCAGATTAATGTCAACATTTTTATAAGGGTTTGATATGGAGCAGAAAAACATTAAAGTTGTTTACCACGTTTGAAGTTCAAGTTAAAGCTGGCAAAGTTTCAAAGTAATAAAAAAAACTGGTTGTGTCTAGATGGCAAACCTGTGAGACTGACATTTGCTGCTGTCGAGGTTAAAGGTGCCATTACTGATCTAGAACTTTCACCTGATTTGCATAATTCATTTAGTTAACCTGACATTCAACACAGACAGCGAAATTCATTTTTGTCACAGGGTTTTTATCTTTAACTGTTACAAATTATTAACGCTCAAAAATAATCTTCACTGATGTAAATGAATTAGAATTAGATAAACAGGAAATAAATACATAAAATAGGTAGGCTGAAGTACTAAAAAAAATATTAAAAATAAAACTGAAATAAAATAAATTTGATCTAAATATAGCTAAATGAAGCTAAAATAAATTCTAAGATATTAGAAATGAAAAAAAAGTAAGAAATACTTTTAAAAAATAAGTAAAATATGCCAGTTTAAATACTAATAATACTAAAACTAACTCTGAAATAAAATAAATTAAAGCTAAAAATAATTATTAAAATATAATAGAAAGTATATAATTACTCAAACTAAAATAAAAATACATTAAAACTAAATAGAAATATAAAAAAACAAAAATTAAAAGCACATTAAAATAATAAATAATAAAAATATAAGTAAAATATGTAAGTATAAGTACTAATAATACTAAAACTAACTCTGAAATAAAATAAATTAAAGCTACATATAAATATTAAAAATTTAATAAAAATGACAAGTATATAGTATTTACTATAAAAGAAATAAAATTACTCAAACTAAAATAAAAATACATTAAAACTAAATAGAAATATAAAAAATAATAATAAAATGGCAAAAGCTTGACTAAAATGTAAACTAAATTTGAAAAAATAAAAGCCAAAAGATCGTATTAAATATATATACTTATACTTATTTAAATAAATAAATAAATAATAGTACATAATAGTGTGTACTGTAATAGTACTAAAATTACTAAAACTAAAATAAAAAATAAAAGCTAAATAGAAAATTAAAAAAATTAAAAATGACAAGTATATACTAACATTACTAAAACTAAAATTAAAAATACATTGAAATAAAAAATATAAAAAATAAAAATGACAAAGGCTTGACTAAAATGTGAATTAAATTTGAAAATTTAAAAGCAAAAAAATAAAATAAAATAAATAAATATACTAAATATTGAAAATGGTAGTATATAAGCATATAGCCTACTATTAAAATACTGAAATTACTAAAACTAAAATAAAAATAAATTAAAGCTAAAAAAAAAAAAAAAAAAAAAAAAAAAAAAAATGACAAAGCTTGTCTAAAACAAACTAAAATGAAATAAAAATTGAAGATATTAAAAATAAAAGCTAATTCAAAATATTTTAAAATACTACAATAGTAACTAGTGTAATAGTACTAAAATGACAAAAGAATAAAAACAAAATAACAAGAAAATTGACTCTTGACTGAAATGCTAAACTAAAACTAAAATTAAAATAAAAGTAGAGGAAAAAAAACAAAACCATAATAGTATATAAATAATACTAAAATAATGCTGCTTTGACAAAATTGTTTGCCAAGTCCACATCAAATATTTTACTAAGTGTGTTAAATAAGCCGATAAAGCAATATGCAAAACCAAACAATTAGTCAAGTAATGAGCAAAAAGCTGAGTGTGAGATTTCTGGTGCTTTCTAGCAGCTGCTCAACAATAGCCCGTCCTCCATCTCCATCCACACGCTGCCATCTTACGCTTTAAAGAGTAATGAGCGACAGAAGGGACGGTATTCTTCTTCTCCCAAACTATCAACTTTGGGGACCAAACGTAAACTTCGCTTGATAATTAATGACACCAGACAAATGGCGACTGATTGAGCAACTTGCCTTTATTGTCAATCACCATCTGCTCCGCAGCGCCGACGCAACGCAGCGCTAATTACCTCGAGTGCGCTTAAGATGCCTTTATTAATTAAAAGCGAAAATAAAAGGGTTTTAAGGACGTTCAGAAGGCGCTGTGGACTGTGGCGGGATTTTCAGGCTCTTCTGAGGGAGGTACCCATCATGCCCCGAGGCTAACGCAGGCCTTTCAGATTGCTGTGGCGTGCAAGTCTCAGCGCGCGCCGCCCGGGACATCAGCAGAAAGTCGCGTGACCGAGGGGACCGACGCTGACAGAGCCGGTTAGGACGGCGAGAGGTAGATGGGATGTTCTTTTCGTCAGTGCTTTACCTTGGGGGGCGATGGGGGACGGATAGACAGATGAATGGATGGAGAGAGAACGATGGGAACAGTGGGATGGGAATGAGAGATTGACACAGTGGTGGGGGAAAAAGAGGGAAGGAACTTAAGGTAGCTGACAGGGATGTCTAGTGCTGCACGATTTGGGGAAAAATCGAATTGCATTGTGAGATTTTAAAAATAATAATAATAATAATAATAATAATAATAATTTTTGCTGTGCCTTTTTGTAGGTCTGCACAAGTTGGCCCAAAAATGTATGATTGCAAATCATTATAGCTACAAAATGATAATAATAATCAATAATATTAATGAAATCTTATAATTATTGTTATTCAGTAAATACAAATATACATTTTTTATTGTAATGTTTCACTATAAAATTATATATATATCTATATATATATATATATATATATATATATATACACACAAATTTGAAATTACTCATATTTATGGCTTTAGTAATTCCTTAATTTTCAAACTTTTAAAAACTGCAGGGAGCCCTTAAAGATTGCTTTTGTTGATAATGGCTTCTCATTACAAGTACAGAAAGATGGACAATGGTGTACAATGTAGGGCATCACGATTTGGAGAAAAATTATGATTGCAAATTTAAAAGGTAAATTCAGGTTTGCTGCTTGTTTGTAGGGCTGCAAAATCACAAAAAAAAAAAAATCAAAATCACAAATAAAAAATGAAAAATAGAGATAAGTCAAATATAATAATAATAATAATAATAAACAACTGTAAAATAACAACACTAATATTTATGACTATTGTCAGATTTCACCTTAAAACCAAAAAAATAGTATTTATGAAAAACAATGCATTATTAATAATGATAATAATAATAATAGTTTTATTATAAATTATGATTGTGATTTTAAAAAGAAAATCCAGGTTTGCTGTGCTTGTTTGTAGAGCTGCAAGGTCACTGTAAAAGTAAAAATAGAGATAAGTCAAATATAATAATAATAATAATAATAATAATAATAATAATAATAATAATACTTTACAACTGTAAAATTGCAATACTGATATTTATGACTATTGTCAGATTTAATTTTAAAATAAAAAAATGGTATTTAAGAAAAATAATGTAATAATAATAATAATAATAATAATAATATTTTACAACTGTAAAATTACAATACTAATATTTATGTCTGTGTATTGTCAGATTTCATTTTAAATAGTTTTACAATAAATTATGATTGTGATTTTTTTAAAAGCATCCTGGTTTGCTATGCTTGTTTGTAAGGCTGCAGAATCACTGTAAAATTAATAATAGAATGTCAAGTAATAATAATAATAATAATAATAATAATAATAGTAATAATAATAATAATTTACAACTGTAAAATTACAAAACTAATATTTATGACTGTCTATTGTCAGATTTTATTTTAAATAAATAAAAAATATATTTTAGAAAATAATACATTAATATAATAATAATAATAATAACAATGATAATAATTATTATTGTTGTTGTTGTTATTATTATTATTATTATTATTATTATTATTATTATTTTACTTGACATTACAATGGTAAAATTACAGTAGAGTAAGTCAAATAATATAATATAATATAATATGATATAATATAATATAATATAATATAATATAATATAATATAATATAATATAATATAATTAATATCATATCATATCATATATATATTTGTAGGTTTTAAAGTAAACTTCAAGTAAAATTCTCTATAAATCTCAAATATATAAATGTAAAATAATAATAATAATAATAATTTATTATTATTATTATTATTATTATTAGGAAGCCATTAAAGTGTCTTTTTTTCTGATGTTTTGCTGATAAGCACTTCTCATTTCATATGAGAACATAGTTGGCGCATGTTGCACAAATCATGTTAAAATGACCAAAACTCAGTTATTTACTGTGTATCGAGCTGCTGAAAACAGCTGCAGATTATGAGCTGCTCACATGTAAAAGAACACAGTGCTGTGCTTCACTCTAAAACACATGACACATAAATCCACTTTGCGTTTTGATAATCGCAATAAGCCATATTCCGACTCATATCCACTCCTGTTGAATAAAACATGCAAATGTAATGATGTGCAATTATTTTCCATATCATCAGTAATTTGGTTTAATTCGGTAATTATCAACTGTCATCAATACTCATTAATGTAATAGCCGAGAGTCGCTTTGCTTGAAATGACAGACCAAATGACTTCACTTCCACTGTGGGATGAAAGTTTGCTTCAAACCAAGAGGATCCATCCATCCATATACACAACAACATGCTGCAGAGATTTAAAAGAAAGTGAATATTTCCAGGCTGTCATAACTTGAACAATTTGACACGAATAATTCTTTAACACTGTTATGTCCTTAGCTTTCTGTCAATATGATTTGACATGCAAGGACGAGAGAAAATATCACACTGACTGCCTGCACATGAGGTTTCTGCCACTGAATGCTTATAAATGCGTCTTATGGAAGACACGTCATTTTATAGTCATTTTAGAAAGATATCGGTAACATCCTACATTATGCTAAATGTTTAGCATGGCAAACCAGCAGACATATACAAACCGCATTGACAGTGAGACCATAATTGCTTGTTAAAAATATTGGTGACCTTAATCCACATGCTAATAGCATAATTAAAGTGGTGTTTCATGGACTTCGTAATCTTCTGTGACAAGGCTTAAAATTCAATTAACCCCATTTTAACACTTTTGTTTCAACTGCGTTTAGAAGGCTAATTTGCTTCAGATTTAACTCCACTAAACGTAATTAAGATTTGAAAATAATTTGGTCTCTAAGTATACAAGCATAGGATGTTTATGTCTTTAGCACACTGATTTGCTTTGCTTTCTAATATACAGGACGGTAAAATGATGTCTTGCTATGAAATCCAAATGATCAAAATTAACTGTAAATTAATCCAAATTATTCCTAAAATAAACAAAGGTAAATGCTGTTGGCAGAAATTCAAATACTTGAAAAAAGTCTGCACAGTCTATCAAGCAAGATGAAAGCAATTTACTCAAAAAACAAACAAACAAACAAAAAAACAAGGCAACAAAGCAATTGTTTTGTTGACATGTTGACCATTTTCACCAAGCTAACAATGCTGGAACTAGGAGCCATCTTGATTTAAGAAATCACATGATGATTTAAGCGATCACATGATCAACCAGAACAAGCACTGATCCAGATGGAAAAAGTCAACATATAATATAAAGACATAAAGTAGAAAAAAGTATAGTATACAGTATAGTATAAATTTAAAGTAGGGCTGTCACACGATTAATCGCGATTAATTGCAATTAATCGCATACAAAATTTAAAAAAGTTTGAGTTCGCCTAATATATGTGTGTGTACTAATTTTTATGTGTATATATATATATATATATATATATATATATATACAAGCACATTCATGTATATATTTAGGACATATTTGCAAGCATATGTATTTATTATTAATAAATATATAATTAATTGTAATATAATATAATTTATATTATAATAATATTATAACTGTATTATTTTTATATAATTTATATTATATATAAATACAAATATTTTGTACATCAATATCATATTTTTCTTAAATATATACATTAATTTGTGTGTATTTATATATACATAATAATTACACACGGCGCACACACATATATTAGACAAACTCAAACTTTTATTTTGTATGTGATTAATCATTTAACAGCCCTAATATAAACTACATTTTTCATCTCACTTGTGATTAGATGGAGTGTGCAGACATTTTTCAGTTATTTTACTTTTTGACAAAAAAGTCTATGGTCTATGCACCCCGGTTGGATTGTTTTGAAGGCGCTGTGATTTTCTGACTGGTTGCCAGAAATTACATTTACAATTACAAATTACAAATAACCGTTTTATAAAAGCAATAAGCCCTGTGAACCCGTGGTTTACAGTGAATTTATAACTCCGTTTCATGTCGTGCCTAACAACGCTCCTTAGCTGTTATAAAATTCACTGTATACCACAGCTTCATGGGGCTTATTGCTTTAATAATCATATGTAAATTAATTGTCAGTATTGATACAGTAAATGTCCTAAAATATGACCAAGAGGTAATAGGTACATTATAAATAAAAGAGGGCCCAAGACAGAGCCTTGAGGAGCACCATAGTAACAGATGAGGAATATGATCTGAAATGTACCTTTCTCTCCCTGAAAGGGACATAAAATCAGGGTTGCCAGGTTTTCACAAGAAAACCGACCCAATTGCTACTCAGAACTAGCCCAATCGCGTTTCAAGGGTGTCCCCCGGTAAAAATTGCGTTCCAGTGGGCAAAATACACATTTTTTGATGGGGTTCCTCTGGTAAAATTTGCATTCTGGGGCTAAATATCATGTTATGGGGGTCGCTTCAACCTGAGTCACGATCCAATTCCAAAACGATTCTTGATCTACATCTTTTCCCCAATTAATTCTAACGTTTCTATGCTTTTTGTTTATAGATGGAATCTCTTTATGTCAGTGGGCTACTGCCATTATAAAAGTACTATAGGAATGCGCATCTTCACTGGTTTCACGATTCAATTCAGTTACTTAATATCACGATGCGTCACATTCTCGTTTTTTTATATTACTGCATATGGCTACATTCTCATATAAATTTGATATCAAATTTATTTTGTGCAAAATGTACTTTATTATTATTATTATTATTATTATTATTATTATATAAGCAGGCTACTTTTAAAACAATTACTTATTTAAAATAAGTGTTCTTTAAGTATCCAGAAGTTTACAGCTAATAGTTCTTTTTTCCTCAGCATTAATGACTGTGTGAACATCAATTTCATATAAAAGTATTCGAAAATGGAAGTAGGGGTGTGCGGGGCACAAACTAATTTGTTAGTTAATTGTAACACACGTGGTTTAAATATTTCCACACACGCTAGCATAACCAAATTACATGGCAACACTATACAGAGTAAAAAGTGCGACAAAATTCAAAAGCCTTTTGATGATATCAATATTTTTATTTTTATCGCTTTTTATATTTTACCATAGTAAAAGTAAATTTCTGGCTGAAGTAAATTTTTCTTCTCAGTTTTTAGTATTCATTTAAAATGAGACAAATCTGCTATTATTTTAATCGCCAATCTGTTGTTTATCAGTTTAGATAGTTTATTAATGCTTGGCAAGTCAACAGAAGACATGAACCACTTTTATATTCCAGTGGCACTGATGGGGAAAGTTGTAACACTGCGTTACAATCTGCCCCACTGTTATTAAACTATGCTATTCTATGACATTAGCCATGTAACTTTCACTATTTACTCTTATGGATTTTAAAAAGAAACCACAATAAACCGATGAATAAAAACTCACAATTGACGTTTAATGTTGATAAATTATTATCTCAAAAAAATGTAAAGCATTTTGGCTTTCGTTTATGTGTCAGGTGTTCTATGAGAGCTGTGTGTGGAGGGAGGGAAGTGTTTTTTTGAATGTCTTAATGTGTTTCATCTGTTTGCTTACATTGTTTTGAACTGCTGTGTTTTGCAGTCAGGGCCGCGTCCCACGCATGGTTGCGATGTGTTCATTGTGAACCTCAAAAATGAGATTTTTCTTATTCTTTAAAAAATGCCATTATTTTATTTGAAAAAAGTTAATCATTTTATGTTATTTACAAAATATTTTAGTTTGTTGTGTATATTTTTTTCATTCTATCAGATAACATTTTAAGCTGTCATGGTCATGTTACAACGTGCCCCTCACATGTTACAATGTACCCCACATACGGGGCATGTTGTCACTTTTCACTTCCTTTCTTTTGAGGCAAATAACGATAAACGTATACTCTGTAACTCTGAAACAAAGCGACATATTTTTACAAGACAAGTGTGAAATTAACGTGGACAAAAAATATACTCTGAACCGCATGTGGATTTACACAAACTGAGAAATTCAAAAAGTATTAGGTTGTGCCCCTCGCATCCCTACATTTAACCGCAGCTGCAACTGATCTTCAGGACAACAAACACAAAGCGCACGTGAAAGTGCGTCAGTGCACAAGTTTCGTGTATTTAATAGTACTGCATTCCAAATGGCATTAATGAAAGCATATCTAAAGTAAAACACGGTGGGTGGAAGCACACACTGTCAAGCAATACGCACGTGTCTCACAGCGTAAATTCTGTGCAATGAAGCCTGCCACGTCTCTAGCGAGCACACGTGCCATATGCGGGGAAAAAAAAAACAAGCTCAGATTTAGAATCGTTGAAGAGAGAATCGGGATGCATCGGAGAATCGATTTTTTTCTCCCACCCCTATTGAGAACAGACTTTTATATCTCATCTAGCATCTGTCAAGCGTGTGCCATATCATCTCACACTTTCTTTAGTTTTTCCAAACTGTCCTGCTGCAGTTTTAAAATGATCCCGGCGTCGTTCTTGTCTTCCTCTATTACCGCCGCTGTGACATATTGAGCAAAGACGTTTTCCATGTTCTTGTGGAGAAGGTCGTCGGGCCAGCCCAAATCTAGTCCCCTGAAAGCGAGCCAAGATTTCCATCGGTGTCATTCAAATTAGCATTAGACTTGAATGCGGTTGGCGAGCAGATCAGACAGTGTGAAGGACGGAGCCGCTCCACTCCCCGCAGCAGGCGCAGGCCTTGCCGTTTCTACGCTATCAGGGAAATTAATTGTCCTCAAACCACTTTTATCACACCCTCAGGTCCATGGCTCGATTCAATAAAGAGTTTTATTAATGCTACAGCTTGGGACTTGCTATTGACATGTCGGATCGATACCGTGGACTGCAAAAGTGAGTGTGCTACTAATCAGTATTGATAGAGGAGAATACATGAGTGTCTTTTTGAGGCTTTCCTGAGCAGTTTGCCTGTAGATGTAATTATATTACAGTATATTATATTGCCATTACACTGTAAAAAAAAAAAAAAAACTTTAAAAAGTTGTTTCAACTTAAAAAAGTAAGTGTTCGTGCTGCCTTAAAATTTTAAGTTTAGTCAACATAAAATGTTAAGTTGTACTACATGAAAACGTGGATATTTAAGTTGAGTAAACTTCAAATTTTAAGGCAAAAAAATAAAATAAAATAAAACAACAACAAAAAAAGTTTGGAATCATTAAGAATTTGTGATGTTTTTAAGTCTCTTACGCTCACCAAGCCTGCATTTATTTTACTGGAAATATAGAGTAAAAATGTGACATATTATTACAAATTCAAACAAACTGTTTTCTATTTGAATAGGTTTTAAAATGTAATTTACTCCATTCTAATCAGCATTTTATTGTTTTCCAGCAAAAATCTCTAAATAATCAAAAATTCTAAAAAAAAAAAAAAAAAAAAAAAAAAAATAATAATAATAATAATAATAATAATAAAATAAACATAAATTTCATTTTGAAATATTTTGAAATAGAATAAGTTGTTTTAAATTGTAATAATATTTCACAATATTACAATTTTTACTGTATTTTTTAGTAAAGAAAAAAAATTGTACCTTTGTATTTTGTACTTTTGACCGGTAAGTACATAAACAGTGTACATAAACAAACAAATATCGTTAAGGTCAATTTTTTATTTTGTCGTGTCCATCACGCTTGTATATCCAGCAGTCTATAAGAACAGGCTGTATGTTCCTGCCTAGAAATCAGAACAAAAGGCAGCTCACATAGTCGATGGGTCTATTTTTACCGAGGCCATGAGTGCAGCGGGCAGAGCAGGTGAGGTGAGGTGGGACGAAGTTTTTGGGGCCCATACGGGAGAGTGAAACGGCCCACGTTAATCATCCAGACAGCAGAGACATTAACTGTGCATGAAGCCGAGTCTCTGGACATCACACCAGAGAACACACTCGCTGTACGGGGGAGAGCAGGCCAACAACTCTGGGATTCACACACCGCTGCTGTTACACAGAGTGCTATCGGAAGTTGCCGCTTGCAACTTTCTTGGCCACTTTCGCCTTTGTGCTTTGGATTTTTTTTTTTTTTTTTTAAAAAGAGCATAGTCATATTGTGTTAAAAGTGAAAGTTACATAAAAGCCTCCACTTCTGACCTCTAAAGATAAATAGACTTCTTCTCTTTCATAAAAATAATTAAGTTAATCTCACAATATTAAGATTAATGTTAACATTAACATTAAAATAAGAAAGTAAATATATACTATTTTATATTTTATATTATATACATTTACATGTATATAATTTACATTATTCTAATATTGTATTATTTTAAATATGTAATATACACTGTGAAATTTAAACTCTTAATTAACGTTATTGTTTTCCAGTAAAAATCTTGAAACAATTTATTCTAAAAAAAATAAAATAAAATAAAATAAATAAAAACACAATGCATATGTAGCTTTATATAACACAATGGACAGACAGAAATAATAATAATAATAATAATAATAATAATAATAATTATTATTATTATTATTATTATTATTATTATTATTATTATTATATATTATTATTTTAAATATATAATATACACTGTGAAATGTAAATTATTAATGAGCATGTTTTCCGGTAAAAATCTCTAAATAAGTAAAAAATAAATAAATAAATAAATAATAATAATAATAATAATAATAAAATAAAATAAAAATGCAATGCGTATATAGCATTATATAACACAATAGACAGAATAATAATAACAATAATAATAATAATATTCAATAAGGCTCAATAAGATGGGAATGCATTTATATTATATTATATTATATTATATTATATTATATTTTATATTATATTTTATATGATATTATATTATTATTCAGTAAGACTGAAATGTAAATATAAAAATAAAAACACAATGCCTAGCATATGCACAGCATATATAACACAATAGACAGAAAATAATAATAATAAAAATAATAGTTTTTTTTATTATTATTCAATAAAACTCACAGATGTAATAATGTTTCAAATATGTAATATACACTGTAAAATGTAAATTCATAATTACAAAATAAATATATTAATCATTTATAATAATTGGTAAAAAAAAATTATAAAACAAATAATTTTGAATATTAATAGCATGACATTTTTTTGACATGGTTTTATTTTTCATTTTTATTTGGTATTAGTACATAGCATTATGTAACAGTAACATGCTGATATCTAAATAATCTCAGGACCTCAAAACAGCAAAACAAAACACACATATAAGCGTTACTACATTGTTATCATTTATGATTTTCTAACGAGCATTTTCCCAGTATGACTAATAAAGCCTGATAAAGCCTAAAAGCCTCATTCATGGCATTAACAGCATGCTTCTCCATTGTTCCACTGGCCAGTCTTCATACCTGTTCACAGCTGGGTCAGTCTCTATTATTATTTCAAGAGTAGCTGATTCTCCATGACCTACTTGGAGAGCTGAAGGAGTCTGTGTGTGCACGCATGCAGTGAGTACTGTCACTTTTTGAGGATTACAAATCAGCCAAGCTGACGAGCCACTGCCAAAGTGCTCCAACATACGACAACGACTAAATGTTTTTTTTTTTTTTTGTTTTTTTTTTCTTTTTTTATTCTGTGGTGAATTAGCATTACAGTTCTTGAGGACAAAGGATAACAATCATTTGTATGCATGAAGCATGATAAAGAGAGTTAAAGGTTTTAGATGCATCCGTGTCTGTTGAGTTTCTCTGCTTTAATGCTGATGGCAGGTGCGGCTGTCAGACTAATGGCAAGTGTATAATAAGCAATGTTTCCTGATTGATGGCTGGCATGTCACTACTCTTCTCTCGCAGACACATTACAGACCTTTCTGTTTGAAAGTTCGGAAGATTCAAATGTCAACACAGGAATGCAGATGAAGATCTCTACATGCGGATGAACTGGAGTTAGACAATTAAAAGAATTCAGGCAAAAATCAAACATCATTTTCTCACCCTCATGTTGCTCTAAATCAGTACGACTTTACACAACATTACAAATTGTAGCTTTAGAAAGAAATATTTTGTTTGATTTAGCAGAAAATTTATTACACATAAACATTTATCGTAAACTATGGAACATAAAAGAAGATTTTTTGTTCATACAGTGAAAGTCATTGTTAACCAAAACAGCTTTGTTGCCAACAGTCTTCAACATACCTTCTTTTATGTTCCACTAAAGAAAAGTTTGAAAAGACATAAGGGTGAGCAAATGATGAGTACATGTTTGTTTATTTATTTATGTATTTTTTTTGGGGGGGGGGGACTATCCCTTTAATTTTTCTTATGTTTTATTATGTCAGCAGGTGGCGGTAAATGTCTTTATGAGTCATTCAGTCATTCGATTAGTTCAAACAGCTGATTCATTCAGGAATGAAATAAACGTCTCTCTTTATGAATGGGCCTTTGAATCATTGATTCACGCGATTCGTTCAAAACGCAGATTCATTTAGAAACTAAACACTGCTGTGTTGCTCGGAAACAGCAGTTCTGCAGTGGCTTCAAAATGAATATGTTCTCTGCAAAAATTGAGCAAAAACACATAATATTGTGTTTAAAATATATAACTATATCATACTTCTTATTTACTGAATCGTTGTATAAAATCACATTTTTGCTTGTGACAGATTGGGACAAAATCAGCACTCATATCATATTGCTCTTGCTGCCCGTGTGATATTGTGTGATACGTGATATAATACGTAATATGAAGCAAAAACTTATACAGGAGATTATTTTGTAAATTATAGGCTTTGTACATCAGTCGTGTTCTAACGGTGACACAGTGGGGCGGGTGTGGTGGTGTTTGGTTGTATTTGTGTGTGTCGGCGCGATTACTTCAACTTAAAAAGACAAATAGGATGTCGCTTTCTGTCATTTGAGTTTCCTTTCTGTCACAAAACTGAACAGCAACTCACCAAATATAGGCTATGTTACGTGTTGCAGTTTTTCCCCCTCTATCAGTCAACTAAATTAAATATATTTCAAGTATTTATTCCTTGTATGTATATATGTACTGCAGATTTTATATCCTATATATGACAATAATTTGATATAATATTTAATATTTTTACATGTAGGTGGAAAATTTTTTTTTATTTGTATTACTGTCTGTTTAAAATAAATGAAAAGAAACCCAGCATAGTAGATTTGATTTTTTTGTTTTTTTTTTTTTTTTGTTTTCCGTTGTACCGAAATCGTATTGAACCATGACTGTGTACCGTTACACCCCTAGTGGGTGTGGGTGTGTTGTTTTGTTAACAAACTATCACTTTAGGGAGTTGTGTTGAGAAGGTAAAACTAAGTTCTGTCATAGTAATCAACACTGCTTTGATTAACACAAAACCCTAAAGGTGTATGCTGAGATTGTTCTATTAATTGAGCTAAAATGACTGATCCAAGTTCACTGATTCTCCTCACCTCTCAAAGCCCTTAGTCAACAGGACTTTTATAGCTCCATTCATTCAGCGTCAATACATGTATCCCATCAATCCTTTCTGCATCTTCAGGCCTTATTTATTAGCCTGCCGTTCTCTATTCTTACATGACTGAGAATTAGGGGTGTAATCTTGATGCCACATTCGTCTTGTGCCTTAAATAATGGGCTTTCAGCAATCATCTTCAGCAGAGAGCCCAAATCCTGTAATAGTTTCCTCCTGCGCCTGCACGAGCTGTGGAGAAATTCATGCGCTGAACTTTTCACACAGTGGAAAATGAATAATTCTCAGCAATACTTTCCTTCTCCGAGGCTATGAAATATTAGAATGTGGAGAGGCTTTTATGATAACAGAGCTGTCTTAGCACACTCTCACACATTACCTTTAGAGATTTTTGGGGCGAACGTGCGCGTGCACGTGCGCACACCACTAAGATTTACAAGAACAATAGCGCCGAATTTGTATACGGTTGTCAAATTCTCATTTCACAGCACTTTGACATCACACAAGCTTCGGCACATGACAGAATCAAAGCGGAATCTGTTCTGCTCGAAAGCCTATTTGCAAATAAAACATGAGTTATGAATACTAAACCATCCTCATTTTTCTCAAAGCTGGCGTTAGACAAGAAATAAAGTCGGGGCGGGAGAGAGCAAAAGAGAGCTGGAGAAACACACGGCGGTGACAAAGAACAGAAATACAGGTAGTTTGCAGCTTTTATAGATCCTAATAAGCCCCTCAAGGCGCTACAACATTACAACCTTCCGCTTTACAACCGACCGCAAAGGCTCCGGAGGGCATTTTAGCCGCAGAATATTTCCTGTCACGTTAATATTCGCCTGTATATTTGATGCCGAGTTGTTCTTCCAGATTCTTCTCCCTGATCATTTGCGTGATAAAAAGAGAGAGAACATTCCTCTCACGAAGGAGAGAATCATATCTGACTGGCATCCTAATGAGGGGCTGGAGACGCTGACAGTGTTGTCCCTGAGTGTACATCCTCCGCGCTGATGTCTAAATCACATCATGTCAGGCGAGTGTCAGAGTCGTGTTCTCCTCATGCTGGGTGACGTGGGAAGGAAGGAAGGGCTCCTCGTGCATCATCCTCGGCCTAAAATCTGTCATCTTAATCACTGTCTAATCTGAAGGAACCATGAAATTGAAGCCATTCCACCAGCAAAGGTCAGCTTCCGTGCTCTATCCTTTCCTCAGCAAAAACAATTAATGCAACAGTTCGCACCAGTGAACTTATGTTCAACCAACGCTTTACAGTTAACGTGGAGTTAGGCCATCCAATATGTAGATGAGTGTGTTTCTTCATCAGATTTGGTGAAATGTAGCTCTTGCACACCAATGGATTCTCTGCAGTGAATGGGTGCCGTCAGAATGAGAGTCCAAACAGCTGATAAAAACATCACAATTTTTATAATCCACAAGTAATCCACGCCAGTCCATCATTTAACATCTTGTGAAGTGAAAAGCTGCTTGTAAGAAACAAATCCATCATTAATGTGTTTTAACTTTAAACCACTGCTTCTAGACAAAATATGAGTCCATGATCCATAATAATCCTATCTCTTCTCTGTTGTCCTTTCACATGAAAGTCCACCCACATATGTGATTAGAGTCATTTTTAGACTACTAACTTAAAAATAAATGGTGCTTGATCTGTGCATTTTATCTCCCGATTCAGACTTTTTCAATGGCAAAATCAATATTTTGGATAGAGGACTCATAATTTAGACGGAAGCAATGGTGAAGTCAAAAATGTCATGATGAATTTGCAAATATGCAAATTTTCACTTCACAAGATGTTAATTGATGGACTGGAGTGGTGTTGATTACTTGTGGATTATTGTGATGTTTTTATCAGCTGTTTGGACGCTCATTCTGACGGCACCCATTCACTGCATATAATGATATAATGCTCAATTTCTCCAAATCTGCTTCAATGAAGAAACAAACTCAGCTACATCTTGGATGGCCAGAGGGTGAGTACATTTTCAGCAAATTTACATTTTTGGGTGAACTGTTCCTTTAAAAATTTGTAGCATCAACACAAATTTAGTAAAATAATAATAATTAATCAATAAATAAATAAATGAAAAGCTATTTTCTTAAGTGGTATTTATTTATTTATTTATTTATTTAATGTGGCAACCTCACTATATATTTTGGCAAAATGTGTAATATTTTTAAATGCTTTATATATATATATATATATGTATATATGTATATATATATATATTGCATTAAATTGGCCAAAAATTTAACTGGTAGGAAATATGGCCATTTTTTGTATATTTTGAAACACTATTATTTAATTTAAATTAATAGAAAAAAAATATTTTCCTTTTAAAAAATCAATTAACAGAAATTTCATTTTACAATCAACATTTTTATGTCAGCAAAACTCATCACAATAATGTTTGCACCTTAAATTATTATTATTATTATTATTTTATTTATTTATTTAAACTTGCTATCATGCATTTAAGTTGTGGTAACAGGTCCCCTGAATTTCTTTTTAGTGTATCTAAGTCTGCAAGGCATTTTGAGTCAAAAGAGGTTTTGGGTTTTGGCCCAATTGGAGCCCACAATGAACATGTCTGGTGAGGTCGCAAACTTTCACTGCGGTTTTGTAGTGGTTATATTGGTACAAATGAAGAGTTCAGCCTCTCTGCAAATACAATTTCTCTGTCTTACCTGACAGCAAACTTTGATGCGGCCTCCTCCCAAGCCGCCTGTGACCCGAAGCGATCCTTTGGTCCAGGTGAACCTGAGTGAACTCGCAGTGTCTTAACTTTCTATTTGTGTTTCTGCTCACAGTGTGCAGTGTCAAGGGTTCAGCTAAATGCATGTTGGGAGAGAGCAGGGCCATGTTTCTGAACAGATCCAGTCAAGTGTAACCATTGATTTGATGCTCATTGTTGTGGCTGAAGCTGCCCTTTAAGCTGATAAGAGGCATGTTGTTTGATGCTGTGGGAGGAAGTGGCTTCCATACTCGGTTAGTCGTGCTGCTTTCTTCCAACAGGATGAGTGAGTTTTTGGCTCCTTTCGTTAATCCAAGATAATCCTAATTTCCCAATGTGATTTCATTGATCTTCTTAAATATGAACATGTGCAATGGATTTTTTTTTAATGCAAACAAAAGAAATCACAATTAACATACAATTCTATACACTATAAAAAATAGAAAATAAAATAAACATTTACTTTAAAAAAAAAATCAAGCAAACAACCAAATGAAATGAATAAAGAAATAAATAAAAATAAAAAAATATATACAAAAAAATACAAAAATGTAAAATTAAAATTTTAAAATAAATTTTAATTTATTGTTTTTTTTTTTTGTTTGTTTTTTTTACATATTAATTAGTATATTAATGATACTAAAATAACACTGATTCTACAACTTAAGCCACTTTTATTGTCCAGGGGTTTTATTAAAATTGTAATATTATTATTATTATTATTATTATTATTATTATTATTATTGTTGTTGTTTATATGAATACTTTAAAACTTCAAAAATCCATCCTAAATATATATATATATATATAAAATATATATATAATTATTCTATTTAAGCTATGATAATCTAAAGAAGAGTAAAATGTATAATTATTAATTTTTCAAAGTTTTTGACTGTTTTCTGCCACTAAATAAAAATATATAAAAGGTAATTGTGACTTGATATCCCACAATTAAAATTTAAGGACAAAATTCTGACTTTATAACTTGCAATTGCTTGTTTACTTCTCGCAATTGAGATCTTTTTTTCAGAATTGCATGGTATAAACTTGCAATTTTGACTCTTTTTAACATATATATTGTGATCATAATCACAATTGTGAGTTATAAAGTCAGAATTTCAGAATATAAACTTGCAATTGTGAGACAAAAGATATAATTGTAAAATAAAGTCGCAATTACCTTTTTTTTTTTTGTTTTTTTTTTACTTTTATTCAGTGGTGGAAACGGGTTTCAATAGTTTTCACTATGCCATCAATTTTTATTCATCTATTTATTTTATTTTATTTTATTTATTTATTTATTTATTTTTTGCTAGTGAATATATTTTGTATAAAAATCTTAATTATTATATTTAAACTTTGACAATCTGTACAGCAAAATAAACATGATCTGTTTTTTTTTTTTCCAAGAAATTACAACTGTCCCACTCGTTGTTTGAACCACAACAAACAATTTTGCCACTAAAAAAGTTTTGAGAGGTCTGAGAAATGATGATGAGGAATCACAATAAATGCTAGAGAAAAAAAGAAACTGAAATAAAAAATGAATATTAAATTAAATACGCTGTCTACAGGGCCAAAAGTGTCCATAGTTGAAGAAACACAAATCCTTTGCGTAAATCCTTTGCAATTATAATGTTTGATAACCCCAATAAGAGTCATTGTTAAAGTGTTCAGAAACTCATAAAATTATTCTGAGATGCCTCATCTCACCTGTGCAGTTTTAGCAGAATTATTTTCAGTTTTATGTGGCAAATAAGAGGCCATCCATGTATGAAGAGAGAATTTGCTTTTGATTAAAGGATTATCATTTTCTCTATCCCTAATAATGCAGCTCACATTGTTCTGCAAAATAGTTCTGTCATCACATCCATCCAAAGCAGATGTATGAAAATATATTTTAGCACATCTCCTGCTGACAGCATTAATATGTGTTCAGGTGCAAACCAACAAAAGCACATTATCAGCAGTCTGAGCATCAGTGATTCAGGTAGAGATTGCAGTAAACACACAGCACTCCAATTTCAATGGCTTGTGTTCGGTATTTGCACGCAGTCGTGATGAATTTGAGAAATTTATCCATTTTAATGCATATTAATGTGAGAGCACTAATTCCCCATATCTAATTAAAGAGCACCCACAGATGAACTCATATTCAGAAATCATTTTCTCAATTACCCATCGAAAAGAACATTGAAAGAACCCGGTCTGACGGTTAACAGGACAGATGCACAGAGCTGGTGGGTTTTGGGAGATTTAAAGTTTGTTTGTTTGGTAAGAAGACATCATGCAATTAAGCATTACAAAAACACATTCTTACACAGCAAATATTCATCAAATCATCCTAAAAATGAACTCTTGTATCTGGAGAAAATATGGCAAGCATCAACCCCAATATGACAAGCATCAACTTTAATATGCATTTGAGCTTGATTATAAAACACTTCGATTCCTTGTTGGGGTCAGTTTGACCCGTATTAGTTTTTCACACTTCTTTTCAGTTGAGAAATGCCCATTACATCTCAAAAAGAACTAAGTAGTTTAAACCAATGGTGGTTGATTTCTTCTTGATTTGGTCATGAATGTGCATGCAAAGTTTCCACACATAGATATGTTCTGGAAAGCTGTACAAAACTCTGAATATAGCAGAAAACAGCAAAGAGTTTATTGTAGCTTGTCAAACATTACATTTCAAAATACATGAGAACTTAAGAAATTTAAGTCCCAAAGTTTAATTAAAAAACGAAGATGATGCTTCTGAATCATCAAGGGAGAAATCACAGTATCTACATGAGTTTCACAGTCATATAATCTGTCTTTGATTGTTAGTTTTTTAGATCTCAATCACTAGACTGTTACAGCACTGAAAAAAGTGTGGAAAAACCCATGTTATTCTCACAAGGGTTTGAGAACCAGACAAAATTAGGCCTGAGACCATTTACAAATAGTACAAATAGAAATAAATACTACACTACATTTGCACCTAAGCAGTCATTACAAGTAATCACAACAATCAATCAATCAATAATTTTGTGTCTGGGCAGATATTTTTGAACATAAAAACTTGTGTTCAAATAATACAATAGCAACAGACCAGAAGTATTACATTTTTCACATATTTTTAATCTCTGACAAAGCTGTTTTTACATGAATCTTTGGTGTTTTCATAGTGTTCATTTTTGGAAAATTGCATGGAAACCAGTGGGGGTCAACTAAAGTTGTACCCAGTTTTTCAACAGGAATAGGATATTTCAAGTCTTCCATGAAAGCTAGAGGATTATATTTTTCACTTGGATGCATGCACACACACAGATTCACAAACAATCACATGCATAGGCACTACATGAAC
Organism: Labeo rohita; assembly: GCF_022985175.1. Taxonomy (NCBI): domain Eukaryota; kingdom Metazoa; phylum Chordata; class Actinopteri; order Cypriniformes; family Cyprinidae; genus Labeo; species Labeo rohita. The sequence goes on from NC_066875.1 coordinate 4,629,749, forward strand.
AGAAGCACACACACACACTTCTGTTTTAGGGCTTCCTGGAATACACACGACCATAAAATCAATGGGTCTAAAAATATTTAGAGCTTCTGGATCAATGAGAAAGATCATTCTCATGCCTTTGTGCATCGTGTAGAAAAAATAGCCTTTTGATTTTATTGAGTATGGAGCCGTTTTCAGCCCTGTGCTACTGCGGAGGGGATGTTGCGGCCTTAGACACTTTCTGTCTATTATTTGATGTACTGTAGCCTTCTGTTTCCATTTCATAACAGCTAAGTATAGACACAAAGAGGATTGTAGTAAGCAAAGTCTTACGGAGCCTTTGAAAATGTACAAGATTCGGTAGTGACGTATAAGCAAATTTACAAGCACACTAGGATATCATGCTTTGTTTTTTGTTTTTTCAACAGAGAGTAAAAGTCAAACTCACTTTTTACTCAAATGCTGAAAAGGAACATCCTGTTGTCTGTTCAATATATGCCTATACTTTTACCTATACCTTTATGTTTAGTTAAAGTCATAATTATTCCAATCAGTGCAGTTGACATCTATGATAATAAAATGTGTTTTGAATGCCATTTTTAATCAACCAAACGCAGCAGTTGACTCAATCTTTGAGTTTTACTCTGACACTGGATCCATATGTTGCAGCATATTAAACAGAAAAACACAGTTTACAGAGTAGCTTGTCGTGATTCAATCTGAAATCAATGGGTGTCCACTATTCCAAATTTGAGCTGTTTGTATCGTAGCCTTTGAGATCTTTCTTTAAATTCAGTGAGTTTTACAGTGGTCACCATTGAGCTACTTGATGTTTTGACCTCTCCTAACCTCTCTCGGGTGTCCATTACTGCTTAACACAGCAATTCACCATCAAAGGCCACATATCTGGGGAAGGGGATTGGAAAAAAAGAGGTAATGTGTTTGGGATAAGCGGACCTGGAGTTAACAGTTACGGTACTGAGAGCCAATATGTGTTATAGACCTGTGCAGTGGATGTGTGTGCCTGCTTAAAGATAAACTTAAAAAATAAGTGCACTTCAGTGGGCACTTGGGTAACACTTTATTTTGAAATCTTGTTAGAGTGTAATTTTACATTTAAATGTAGTATTATTAAACAACTACATGTGCACTGTAAAAAATAAAAAACAATTTGTTGAGTCAGCTTAAAATAATTTGTTACCCTGCTGCCTTAAAATTTTAAGTTCAGTCAACTAAAATAAGTTTATTCAACTTGAAATGTTAAGTTGTACTAAGTAACAACTTAGATATCTGTGTTTGCTAAACTAAACAGATGGGTAAGTAACCCAGCTGCCTTCAAATTTTAAAATTGATTCAAATTTTAAAGTTGATAAGTTGATTCAACTCAAATATCTAAGTTGTCACTTAGTATAATTTAACATTTCAAGTTGCATAAACTTTTTTGAGTTGACTAAATTTTAAGTTTTAAGGCAGCCAGGTTACAAATTATTTTAAGTTGACTCAACAAAATGTTTTTTATAGTGTACTTACTATATGGTTAGAGTTATGAGGTTTTGGTTTATGGTTGCATCACTCTAAACCCGGATAAGTTGAATTTACTTAAAAAATTGGAGGAAACTGGTTGCCCTAAAAAATTTAAGTAATGTAAAGTTTATTTAACTTAAAATGTTTTGTAACATCATTTCATTTGCAATTATTATAACTATTATATTTAAGTCAAATATACTAATTTCCAAGTTAAATCTATATCAAATGTTTTATTTTTCCAATTTGTTAACCTAGAAAATTAAGAAAAAAAGCAAACAAATAAAGGAACATTAATGCAATTTTCCCTTTTATTTTAAATCAATTCAATTACAAATATTCAATTGAAAACACAACAAAACCATTTTTTCATATCCTGAAAACATTTCCCCATAAAACATGGGAGAAAAAAAAAAAGTTCAAAAAGATACTAGTTCAACAAATTAACTTATCGTTAAGCACACAAACAAGTTTTCCTCAGAATCGCAACAAACAGCATCAAAATGATATGTTTTTTCCACACTCTGAGTTCACACTATTGGCAATACTGAATTTTAGGTGTCAGCTCACCTTTTCCCGACAAAAAATATAAAATGCTTTTCATACACTTAGGATAGTCCAGGTGTAGGCAGGGAAATCAGTCTGAAAACAATGGACATAGAAGGCCTGAGATTGGTCAGTTCATCCATTACCAAGCTTTCTTCCAAGATGATTCCCACTCTAGATGAGGTGAGCTGTGAACTTTCTTGATCAACGCTGAGGATCCTTACTGAAGTCTGTCTTGTCAGCTGCCTCCTAACAGAGGAAGAAACAGAACGACAAATACATTATCAAGTCAGTTAGACAATGCTGTTGTTAAATACTCAAAGTCATATGCTGCCTTCACACCATGTCATAATTACTTTAATTCTGAGAGGACAACATTGTGATGTTCAGCTTGTGAGCTGTTCATGTCAATAGACTGGGAATTGCGCTTTTCTATGGCAACACTATCAATGTCTAAATTAATCTGGAGCAGTCAGATACAGTGGTTAGGTGGTACAGCTCTCAGAAAATTTCCAGTTTACAGATGGTAATTAGACTTTAGGGTTTACGTTTAATTGTACATCTACAGAATATTTAAAGTAAAATCCACATACAAACACTACTGGCATATGGTCAGGAAGATCGGTGTTATTCAGGAAAGCTTGTAAATAACAGGAATGAGTGCAGGACAGACTCACACCATCATCATTATGAATAATCTTCTGACACACACTGTGCTAGTCAAAGTGATCATCCTCAGAACAGGTCTCAGTTAACCCACGACATACAGTTGATCTTGAACTTTGGTGTGAAGGTGGCATAAATGTGAACAAGGAAATTGTTTTGTTCTTGAATAATTTCCATGTTTGAACAAAGAGACATGGTTTCACAGACAGGGCTTCACAGACAGGGCTTAGCTTAAGCCAGGACTAGGCCTTAGTTAAATTAAGATACTTAAATAGGTTTTATAAAAACGCCTTAACTTTACTGGTGTGCATCTTGAGAAAAGAAAAATGGCACTGACATATTTTAAAATATGTAATTACAAGGTATTTTCAGTAAAGACTCCTTGTCATGTTATTAAACATGTTATTTTATTCTGAGACTGGCCTTAAGCCTTGTCTGTGAAACCAGGAGGAAAATGTGTAAATAGCAGTGCTCTCTTATCAGTTATTAGGATCATACTTACACTTTCAAAGCATCTCTTCCATTTCTTCCTTCTTCCAAAACAAGATAGTCGTTAAGAGGACTCTGAACCTAGATAGAACAGAAGTATATTCATCCGCCTTTGTATTTATACCGCTAATTAACGAAAACTTACGCTTTCAAACAATAGCCATGTCTAAATTAAACGTGGTACATTAACGTACTGCACTCACCATATTAGCTCCACCTTTGTCGCTCCTCGGCTGGAATCGCGGCTACTGTATGAGTAAAACTAAATTTACACTCCTCACAAACAACAGCTCCTCGAGTGAAAAAGGAATCATTGAAAGAAAAAGGCAAAAAATGTTAGTCGAACTCGCCAGTCAGGGGTTCAAGCGCAGGCGAGTGAGAACACTAGCTATCAACGGATGAGAAATGTCCCGTCGTTTAGACGAACAACAACTTTTGCCGATCACAAAGAGTTTCTCGAGGGACGTGATAAAAGATAAATGGCGGAAAACAATGCCAATAGAACTATCTAAATCTAAATTTCCACATTCATCCACAGCTTAAATTCATACACAATCACAGTGACAAAATGGCGCTGTTACTCGCAGCACCGGTGGAGGAGGCGTGGTCAGGAGATAAATTTCATAATACGAGTTAATTTAACTTAAGTTTATTCACAGGTTCAAATATGTCTACAAATTAGTAGAATCTACTTATATTTTATAAGCAATGCAGTAAAACTTAAATATTGTGTTCAATTGTAATTAAATGGTTTAATTAGATACAAAATCCGGGTTTACAGTGATGTAATTATGCATAATGTAATGTCATTACCTTGTGTAAAAAGGAAACTGTAAAATGTGTTACAAATCTTAAACGTATATTTGGTAACACATTATTAAAATATCTGTGTTATGTGTCACATTTATAGTAATACGATTAAATGATCCATATTTACATGCAACTAACCTTAAAGCAAAACCCTAATCCTAACCTTAATCTTATTAAGGTGTAATGCAAGGCGTAAAACATGTTGAAAATTGATATTACTCATTACTCATTTGTTTAATTACGTAATAAGGACACATTATAATAAAGTAAACTGTATATCCGGATAATATTAATTTAATGTTAATAATAATATTATGATAATATTTACATTAAAAGGGCACTTAAGTGACTTAAAGAGAGACAGTTTATGACTGTTTCTTAACACACTTATAGTGCCTTGCAAAAGTATTCAAACCCCTTCATGTTTTCGAACTCCCTTTTCACGTTTTATGTTGCAGCCTTGTGTTAAACTGATTTGAATAACTTTTTTCCCCACATCAATCTACACTCCATACACCATAATGACAAAGCAAAAAACAATTTGACAATTATCTACTATTCTTTGCCTCACCTCTTCACCTCTCAAGGCCTGTCAGCTTTCTCCAGAAATGCTCTGGACTAGGTTTTCATTAAGGCTATCTTTATTTTTCTGTGTTGAGCTTTCCTACTACTCTGACGAGTCCCTCAATTCCTGTTGCTGAAAAACAGCCCCACAGCATGAGGCTGCTACCTTTATACTTTACTTTTGGGATGGTGCTCTGCAGGTGATGAGCAGTGCTTGTTTTCCTTCAAACATGTTGCTTGGAATTGAGGTTCATTAGACCAGAGAATCTTGTTTCTCACAGTCTGAGGATCATTTACGTGCTTTTTTTTTTTTTTGCAAATTCCAAGTTGGTTTTCATGTGTCTTCACTGAGGGGAGGATTGAGTTTGGCCACACCACCATAAAGACAGGACTGGTGGAGTGTTGCAGTGATGTTTGCCTTCTATAAGTTTCTCCCATCTGCATATATAAATATGGAGCTCAACAAGAGTGAACATCAGCTTCTTGGTCACCAGTATAACCAGGACCTTTCTCTATTGAATGCTCAGTTTGGCCAGGAGGCCAGCTCTAGGAGGAGTACTAGTGGTTTCAAACTTCTTCCATTATGGATAATGGAGGCTACATGCTTCTGTGAACCTTCAATGCAGCAGAATTTATTTTGAACTCTTTCCCAGATGTGTGGCTTGACGCAATCCTGTCTCTGAGCTCTACAGGCAGTTATTTTGACCTCAGGGCTTGTTTTTTTATTGAGAGGTGTGTGCCTTACCAGATCATACCTATTCAATTTAATTTGACACAAGTAACTCCACTCAAAGTGTAGTAACATCTACAAGCAATTTGAATGCTTCTGAGATAAATTTCAGGTGTGCCAAGACAAGAATTTGAATACTTATGCAATGGAATGTTTTCAGTTTGTTATTTTCAATAAATTTGCAAAGTTTGCAAACATTTTACTTTGTCATTATGGTGTATGGGGTGTAGATCGTTTGTGGGGGGAAAGTTATTTAAAGAAGTTGGGGAAAAAAAATTAAGGGGGTTGAATACTTTTGCAAGGCACTGTAAGTACACTTTTAAAAAGTTCTATGTAATAATGTCAAATTAAAAGTTTTAAGGTACACTTTAAATCATTTGCTTAAAATATGTTCTCTTTAAAGAGTAAACATAGTTTAACGTAACATACTTGATTATAATTTTAACTGTAGTGTGTTATTTGATTTTACAGTTAAAGTTAATATATTTCACTGCGCCAAACAAATTACAGATATAGTTAAGTAACGACATTAAAGCATATTACAGTTGATCATAAATCCTTGTCAGTAAATTTGGCAGTATTTTAACCAGATTTTAAAAAAACAATAGAAGTAATTATGGTATTACATATAAAGATGTACTTAAGTCCTGCTTAAGTGGGTCAAAAAACACTCTAACGTTCAGCCAATAGTGTTTGTGATAATACATTATCATTTAATTGCATGTAATTAAGTGTTCGAAAACATTACATTAAATTCTTTCAAAATATTTTGAAAACTTTTTCACTTTTTGTACTTTTTAAGTTTCAGTTCACTCAAAAAGTGAATATTTTCTGTCATTATATGCTTGTTTTGTCATTTCAACTCCATGTTGTGTTTGTTATCCATGTTATTTAAAATAAGAAGAAGAAGAAGGAAAACTGTCCAAAATGTTTGTCAGTCATCTGTAATGAAGAGGTAAAATAAAAGTTCATTATAGTGATTATTAAACAGTTTAAAAAAAAAGGTGCTGTTGGTGTCAATACTGTATATTTTGGAGCAAAAAAAAAAAAAAAAAAAACGTCAAGACTAATGCAGTTGCAATGTTTTTTTGAAGAAGGAAAATACAGAAAGAATATTGTTTCAAATAATCCAATTTATAGTTGGTAAGTTAATAAATGTCATGCTTCTCTTTTCCAAACATCAGCAGCTCATAATGTGCAGCTTCTACAAAAATGTCGTTTTTTGCCTCACAGATGAAAGCAAGTCATACAGGTTTGGATCAGCATGAGGGTGAGTAAGTGAAGCCAAAACATTTATTTTTGGGTGACCTAGCCCTTTAACACTCAAACTCACTGCTTCTAAAGACTTCTGGTGTCAGCAATAATTTCAGCACGATAACACCGATAACCCAGCAGCTGAGCGAGATAAGCGGTGAAGGAACAGACAGGAGAGAGCAGCAGCAGATGAAAAAAGAAAGGGAGAAAGAAAATAGAGAGAAACAGACAGAGGGCAACAGGAGGCCTTGGCCTCCGCTGATCCTCCTGAAATGATAAACAGACAATTAACTGGTCAATTCTACCCGTGTGTGTGTGTGTATGTGTGCGGCAAGGACCAATGAGCCATACGCTCTGCCCGAGGACGGTCATTCCCATCCACACACACACACACACACACTCCGCTGTCCGCCTCCAGGGGCCCATTCTATAGTCACCGCGCGACTGCTTCTTGGCACCCTCCATTATTTAGAAGGCCCTCAAACGAGGCAGCTCATTGGCAGTCCACTTACATGAAAAGGTGAGGAGCCACACCACACCTGCTTGGCTCCCTTTGAACAAACGTGTGTGTCTGTGTGTGTGGATGAAGCGGAACGGGGGCTCGGACGCTTAAATAGATTGTTTGGTGCCCCTCAAATGTTTTCCATTGCTATTCTCGGTTGGGTTCAAGTGCATCGAGCGTCCTTTGCTGCTTGCGTTTAGGCGTTCAATGACGCTAAACGGCAAGGACGTGCTGAGGATAAAGACAGGACAACTCAAACAGTTACAATATGGTAGTATGTAAACAGTTTCAGATTAAACTAAATTAAAACGGTTTAAAGAATATACTTAAGTGCGAACACAGTGTAATGTTTTCAGACATTTAACTGCATGTTAACTGCAATTTAATGAACAGGTATTATAGTTTAAATTTATATTAAATGCAATTAACTTTAGATTGCTTTTTTAATCCATTTAAGTGCGACTTAAGTAAATCTTTATTTCATAATAACTTAAAATATGGTTAATATGGCAAAAACATGGCATTTATTTGCTAAAATACATTTTCTGTTGAAACTTCTATGTCATGCATATGAGTATATTTGTAATTTCACATGTAATGATGAATTTGCAATTGAGTTATTTTAAAATTACAATGACAACTTATGTTACCCAACACATCAACATTAGTGTACTCGTTTAAAGCACAACAAAACATTAAGAGAGTGATTTAAAACGTACTTTGAAGTAAAACCTTTAATTTGACATTATTACAAAGTGCACATTTTAGAAGTCTACTTAAGTGTGTTAAGAAATATTCATAAAAGTCTCTCTTTAAGTACTCTTAAGTGGCCTTTTATTTCATTAATATATTATCTGCAAGTACATTAAAAAAAAAATAAATAAGATTTGAAGTACACTAAGTGCACATTCATTATAATTAAGCACACTTATTTTGACCCACTTAAGTAGGACTTAAGTACATCTTTATGCAAATTTAAATTTACTTCTGTTATCTTTAAAATATTAAAATTAAAATGGTTAAAATGTACTGCCCACAAGCATTTCTGGTAAATTTGCACTTACTTTAAATATATTATTTAACAATAAATTACAGTTAAAATGATAATCAAGTACTTTACATGTGCTTTTACACATCAAAATAAGTGTGCATCTTTAAAGCTAGGGGGGAAAAAAGATTATTAAAACATAATAAAATGTATTTTGAAGTGCAACTTTTAATTTGACTTCACAAAGTACACTTTTTAAAAGTGGACTCAAGTCTCATACTACATTTTTTTCTCTTTCAAGAATCCTTGAAGAAGAGACGATTGCAATTTCCATTTCATGCTGACACTGAGAGAAGCTCAATGTCCAAGAAAAACACATTATTTGCACACATGCCTGACCTGAATGAATCCATGGCATCAGTTGTTGGTTGAGAGCTTTAGTGCTGGTAGAGGTCCAGGAGGACACCTGCTCTGCTGGGAGCCTGTGGAGGAAGGTGCCGCTTCAGCAGCTGATAAGATGTTCTGCCTCATGCACATTCACATGAGAGCTCAAGATTAGACCTGGGAATTAATGAGATCAGCTGTATTCCAGCAAGTTACCACTGTCCAATGACACAGAACATACATGAGAAGTCCTCTAGAGAGAGCTCGGAGGAATATTTCACATTGTGTATCCTTTTACAGCCTCGGCAATCGAGAATTATGAAACTATATAAAAAAAGATATCCAAAATGTTATGATAACTATCATTTCAGCAAGTGGTACTATTTGAACAAACGCCAAACCCTGAGTGTTAAACTAAGATTAATAGCATATCAAAATCACGGCTTTTTGAAGAAAGTTAATAACTAAAATTAAAACCATAAAACAAAACAAAACAAAACAAAACAAAAAAATTGAAATAAAATAACTAAAACTCAAAGTAATTTGATTTCAGCTTTTTATTAGGAAAGAAAGCCAGAAACTAAAGAAAGAAAGAAAGAAAAAAAAATTATGTAGAACAACTTTCATAAATAATCTTTGCTTTATTTACAATGTATAGTGTATAACAAGAAATAAAAATGACAAAACAATAAAATTACTAAAATGTTAACATTTTAATTACTTAAACATTGAAGAAATTTGTACATTATTTTACTTGAAATATATAGTAAACATTAACTGAAATAAAATGATAATGATAAATGATAAATACTATTTTAAGCTATCAAACTTTTCACCTTGTGGATAAAACAGGTCAAAATTATTATTGAAAAAGAAGCAATGACCATTTTCTACAAAAAATATTAAATCCTAGTTCCCATATCAGGCGTGTAAATTGTGTACAACATGAAGACAAGTCACTAAAATCCAGTACGAAATGTTTTTTCACAGCTATCTTGGTCACTGCCGGTAAGAAAATGTTCATTTATCATCTCCAATTATTCAAGACATGCAAGCAAACGTTTTCTGCTCTTCAGAATGAAAAGCAAGTTTAGATAACAGAATTGACGTGGTCCTGGTTTGTTTTTCATCAAATCTGACAAAATCCATTGTATATATAAGATAATTCAGTTGTGCAAAGTGTGTGTACAAAAGAGAGAAAGCTAGAGAGAAAAGTCTTTCTAAAATAGTCTTTTTTTGCTGATAATAAAATCCTACAGGCTAACTAAACAGTGTGCTGGGTTAGCACACTCAATTGCTTCCTCCACTCTCCTCATCAAAATCACTCAGATTCGCTCATGTAAAACATGATTTCTAATTGCTATATTTAATATGTTAATGATTTAATTATTCTTTTAATTAATTTGTTACGACTAAATGACTGACTTAATTCAAGGGCTCTCGGCTTATCTGGGAGAGATGAACGAGTGAGTGGCAGTTGTTTGCTGATGAGCTGCGCACAACATTGGGTTTAGAAAGACAAACTAGAGTCCTATTTAGAAAGACAAACTTGTGCGCTGGGAGAAGAGTCAGTGAAGCATGAAAAATACCATTTAGTAAATCATTTAGTGCCTCAAACTACCAGCCCATTGCTAATAGTTTATCCTTACTATGGCCTGCATATAAATGTTCGCCTTTAATGTTATCCCATTGTCCTCTGTCAGGTGTGTACAGTACTGTAGGTGTGCGATTCACCGTTTGCTGGGAGTTTGACTGACAGGCAATCTGACCAATCATAATGCCGAAATTGCCATTTTGTCAGACAAATAAACCAGACAGGAGAGCAGATTAATGTCAATGGACTTGAACTTAAAAAATAGTGTGTATTGATGTCTTTTCATGGCTGAAACAAGATACCTTCTCATGTTCATTCATGTTTTGTTTTTTTTGTCTGTTTGTTTATTTGTTTGTTTGTTTTTTTGTGCTAGTAAAAAGGAAGAGTGAACGATCGCTTCATGTGCCGCTTGAAAGGCGTTACAGTGATCTGTAACAACACATTAAAGAGCCACAAAACAATATTTATTGTTTGAATAAATTGAAAAAAATACTTTTTTCCATACCTAAAGTAACCTGCTCTGGTCTGTTGGTGCATTGTCAGTGTCCTCTTTGCTCCAGATGTATTTTTCCCTCCATGGAAACATGATGTGTGGCATGAGAGCGCCATAGCTTGTCAGATTGCCCCCCTTTAATCCATTTGCTTATTTTAAACATTTATTGTTTTATATCCATGCGGCAATACAATAACTCAGCTGTATCCCAGCTAACAAGAACGTTTTGTTAATATTCTCATTAAGTTACGGAAGCGTTATTTCTAAATGTTCTCTGAACATTCAAAAGATCAAATTTTTTAATGCTATGCAAACATTAGTGAAAACATTCTCTGAACATACTAATAAGTTGTAGTAAACACTATAGAAATACAAAGGCCGTTCACTCACTATATTGATGAATGGGAAAAACTGCAACGTGCAATATGGCGGAACAGTCCCGCCTTCTAAATGAAAGAGCCAAACACTGATGGGTAAAGTCATTACATCACTGCAGCGGCCGTTAGAAGCACCGGTTCCCATAGAAACCTAGGATCGTCTACACTGTAAAATGTAATTAGTTGACTTTACTTAGTGTGGAAACCAACTGCCTTAAAAAAACTAAGTAAAGTGAAATAGGAATAGTATATTGTACTGACAAATGCTTACTTAGTATAGTTTACATGAGTTCTAGTAACTAACAAAGAACTGTTGGGGTACTTGATTCTTTACTTTAGGTTTACTCTTGACTTAGTATAGCTACTCACTGACTCCCAGAGTGCATTGCGACATAAATAAATTATGCAATTGCTTTGCTTTACTGTTGTTTTTTGTATTTGCCAATTTCATTTGCTGTCTTGTGTCAGCAGTAGCACAAAAAAAAACAAACAAAAACAAAAGCTAATAAAATGGTTATTGATACAGTTAATAAATAAAATCGAGTTGTTACCATTGTTGTGATTCACGTGCTGAATGTTGAAGTCTGTGTGTGACTCATGCATTTTACCCCAAATAGTATATCAACCCAGTTAAAAACTTCTTATGGTGTTTATATATATATATATAGTGAAATTGCAAAGATCATTAATCAACATGACAAATACACAACCTAATGATTTTATTAGAATATAGATCACCTTCTAAACACAACCTACTCATTACTGTTCTTTCCCTGAAATCAAATAACTCTGATTTCATGGTGCATTGCTACATCAATAGAAAGAAAACTATAGTAATATAAACAAAGTTCCAAGTGCCCAACCAAAAGTAACACTATTCACTATAATGGTGAGTATTTAAAAAAAAAAAAAAAAAAAAAAATACAAGACAAGACAAAACGATATAACCAGGCTAGAACAACACAACTAGAAACAAGACTAAACTAGAAACAGGATACTTAAAAATGGCTCCGTAATGGTGACTAACACTAAGAGAGGGCAAATTGCTCAACAATACTCAGCCCAGAATAGTGGGAAGGGCCTCGTATTTATACTGTTCCTGATTAGCTGCAGCTGTGAGCACGGTGAGTGAGGTGGAGCATGGGAAATGTAGTCCGGGTTGTATTGCAACAGTCTGTGTAATGGCAAGGCAACCTCAGGTGGTGAGCGGACTGACGATTCGTGACATAGAAGCTACACTGAAACTGCATTTTTAAGCTTCAATCCATTGAGCACCATTTAAGTCCACTATATGAAGAAAAATCCTGGAATGTTTTCCACAAAAAACATAACTTCTTTGCGAGTGGAGAAAGAAAGACATGAACATCTGGGATGACATGGAGGTGAGTAAATTATCAGGAAATTTTTTATTCTGGAAGTGAAGTAATCCTTTAAATCCAAGATAATTTTGAACGAACATTCTATTAACACTACTGGAAGAATGTCATTGTCAGACTAGATTGTCAACTACATTGTCAGAACATTCTGACAACATTTTCTGTTTGCTGAAATGTAGTTTAAATTCATTTTTAAGATTTAAAAACACTTGTATTTGTTCAAAAAAACAGTTTTCAGCCAGTCCAGACAGTATAATTTGAGCCTTCTTTAGATTACATGTCTCTCTGATCTCACTGCTTTGTATTTGAGTTTCTGTATCTGCTTGTTTTTATGTCTGTGTGCATAAAGTCTATTTAGTAAAGTTCTACATAGCCCTTTGATAGCTTACACTGGATACAGCTTCAATATGCAGTCACGGCTGAAGTACAACATGACATGAGCTTGTCTCTCTACAGGCAAATCCTTTCAATAAAAATCTCAGAATGCACAAACATCTGTGAGCCTGCGGTGCCTCCTGTAGCCGATCATCAAAGTGAGCACGTTTTGTCTTTAATTGCTACTGCTGTAATGTATTATGCAGATCATTTATTCAATTTAGAGTCAGTAGCCAGTGAAAAACACAATATTTGGACTTTAAAGGTCAAGCATTAGTATTCCGAAGCGTGTTTGTGCTGTTGATTCTTTAGCAATTGCCTCAACAAATAAAACAATCGGAGAGCATGTGTGGAAGGACAAAAAACAAAACAAACAAAAAAAAACTATCCCAGACTGAAAGCACCTGTTTGTTTTTGAAATAAGCATATCACTTAATTTAAATCAACAAGAAAATGCATGTGTCTTATTTATGATTCTGTTAAAATATCATATACTGTATGCAAGTCAAGTCAAACAATTTGGCACTGTATTAATTTGTCCATGACTTCATCCACAACTAACGCAAGTGATGCAAATAGTATTTTTTAAAGTAAGTTTGGTTTGATTAAAATTAAGTCTGGTGCAATTTCTCTTTTAGAACAGTTTATCTGAATAAGTCTGAATGCTGCTATCCGAACCTTTGTGCATACCAAACAAGAACTGAACAACAAATGTGAACACACTCTAAATCTTGAGCATTGCATGTTATGGATTAAACTATGCATTAACCCTCATTCTGAAATTAATATGTATATCAATAATCATACCTAGTGAATGCAGAAAAAACCCTCAGGAACAATCTGTTCACTTACACTGTCAAAGGAGTTTCTTATTTCAGTTGCCTATGATGAGTCTCTGCATAATCATTTTACTTTGTAATTCTACAATTTACCAGTCAGTTTCTTCCAAAACATGTAAATATTTCCATTTCAGAATAATAATATAAAATTTAAAGAGATCTGCACTCATCCAAATTCAGCCAAAGAGGCTTTTTGCATTTATTGCTCAGAGGTCACAAAAATAGGGATGCGCAGGGCACAACCTAACACTTTTTGAATTTCTGAGATTGTGTAAATCCACGTGGGGTTCAGAGTATATTTTTTTTTCCACATTAATTTCACACTTGTCTTGTACACATGCTTATTAATTCTAAATTAATAAATAACAGATTGGCGATTAAAATAATAGCAGATTTGTGTAATTTTAAATGAATGCTAAAAACTGAGAATAAAAATTTTCTTCAGCCTGAAATTTACTATATATATATATATATATATATATATCCAACATATAGCAACATACAGCAAATACATTTGCACATTATTCAAAATGATCCATATATTACTACATCACTAACAATATGCATACAAATATATTTCAATCCCAAAACCTCATGACTCCAACAAATGTTTCAAACATCAGTTTTTTCATGCAATAAATAGACATCATACCAGAGTAATAGTCTACTTTTTTATTATTTAATTATATATATATATATATATATATATATTAATTTAAGGATATATGTGGGAAACCCAATTAACAACCCTATTTATTGTATGTAAAAACTGATGTTTAAAAAATTTTGTTGAGATTTTTGTCTTAAATTGTTTTATTTTGTCAATTTGTTTTTTTTTTTATAAACATGTATAGTGATGAAAGCCAAAATATGAAATGTCGCGGACGTATATTTACTGAGTAATCCATTCGTTTGTGAAGAGTGGGTCAAACTGACAATTTTCACCTGAGATTCTGAGCCAAAATACAGGGGGGGTTAGAATGACCTTAGAAAGCTGGCAGCTTCTTTATTTTATTTTTACACAGAGATTGGTAGGCCTAATAGTAAAATCTGCTAACTTTAGCTATCTTTGTTGCATTATATACCAATGGTGACCAATCAAAAATGGGGGAAAAAAAGCACGTTTCAAGGTTATTAGATTTTGGGTCTTAACAAAATCTCTTTTGGTATCTTCACTTTTGAGGCTGTTTCCAGAGATATTTGGATCTCATTATGGCTCCTTGATTAAATTGTTAAAGTGTACACATTTCAGTGGTTGGAAACCAAATGTGGGTCACTTTGCAAAGACCTGATTCTTTCTTTCTTTTAAAGAGGAATGTCTGAATAACAATGTTGAAACATGAAATATATCTTGTTTCCCTCTATCAAAAAACTGCATAAAACATACCTGTCTGAATGCCATAAATATTATTTTCAAAGTTTTCATGTCTGTAACATTTGTTTTAAATATACATCAATATCATCTTAAATTCTGGTTCTTAACACACTTTTCTTTGGAACTGTCATTTTCAAGGCCCTATATGGATAAGTCCCAGAGATATGGGGATGCCAATGCAGCTTCATGTCCAAATTGTTGCAAATTACCCATTTTCATTTGATGTATTTTATATAATCCTTACATTAATGTATCATATATTCAGTGTGGGCACTGTAAACATTTGCATTACGCTTTCAAGGTAGATTTCTAGTTGGCGTATTGCAGCTTGTGTAAATACCTGCACGAAGATGGTATTTTAGAGCAATTACCTGTGTGATAGAGAGTCAAGGAGAGTAATAGGAGATTAATTACGGGACTTCAGCATGGCTGGATCAGCGAGCGTGCCGTAGCATCTGTTGCTGAGAAGAGGGTGGATTTGGTAGAGAGGTTTGCTCTCATCTGTCAGTTTGCCATTTCCAAGAGCCTGAGCAAGTGCCGAAACCACAATGCTTTGTTGATGGTTCCTGGTATTAGACACAGCAACCAGAGGTCATGATTTGCCTAATGCTCTTAAACAGGCATTGGGAAAAGCCAGGTCTATTAACGTAAAACCAAAACAGCAAACAAATATGGCCCAGCGGCTTAGGTTTTCTCAAAGTGAGATTTTAGCTGGAAGTGTCTCAGTCTGAGCTTACAAAGAACTGAATCACATAACAGAGACAGAGCAAACTGCTAGTCATTTCTGTTTACCATTAAAATATTTGCCGTTTCTCCAGATCTGATGCCTGAGGGATTGTGGTAAGCCTGCATGATTGCAGCTTTCTTTAACCCGTGAGCTCATACAATCACTGATAAGATTACAAAAACCTCTATTTGGAGTCTTTAGTTTGCTACTTCCAAAATTTATTTACTTACAAAATCCACATGTAGATAAATTTGCATGTACATTTTAATGTTGTGTACATTTGCATGTGCATAAATGTTAAAAATGAAAATTTCTCATCCTTAATGTCATTTCAAACACATTATTTAAAACAAGCATACAGCATAGACTTAAGTGCAAACTGAATGTAATGATTTTAGACACTTAATTGCATGTTAGCTGTAATTAAATGAAAATTAATTTGTGTTTATATTAAATGCAATTAGCTGAACTTTAGAGCATTTTTTATTATTTATTTATTTATTTATCTTTGCATTTTAAACCCAATTACTAACAAGGACTTAAGTACCTCTTTACATGTAATTTTACATGTAATTAGATATTCATTTCAAAGTGTAAAATACGCTTTAATGTAATTTCTATTTAAACTTGTTTGTTGTGTATTCAAATATATTTGTAATTACATATCTGTACTGATAAAGTTGCAATTTAGTAAATTTAAAATGTATTAACGTTAAATACTGAATAATACTGAATAACACACTAGACAATTATAATCAAGTACTACATGTGATTTAGTATGTAGCAAAAAAATGTTATTTGATTATTACAAAGTCCATTTTAAAAAGTGTATATGTGAACTTAAGTGGCATTTTATTTAATTAATAGTTTATTATAATAATATTATATTTTCTAAATGTATATTACAGTTTTTTAAGAACTGTATAGTAACTGTATAGTAATTAAATAAAGTCATCATGTGTGTATTAAATAAGATACCATATGTGTATGTCTTAAAGGGGTCATCGGATGCCCATTTTCTACAAGTTTATATGATTCTTTAGGGTCTTAATGAAAAATCTATAATATACTTTGGTTAAAAATTCTCAATGGTTGTATAAAACAACATCCTTTTTACTTTGTCAAAATGAGCTCTGCAAAAATCATCTCATTCTAAGGGGTTGTTCCTTTAAATGCAAATGAGCACTGCTCGCCCCGCCCCTCTCTTCTCTCTGTGGAGTGACGAGCCTGTTTACTTTAGCCGCGTTTAGCCGCTAAACTTTCTAACTACCACATTATAAGGAAAGGCGATCGCAAAGATTTATTAAAAAAAAAACTTACACGCACTTCTGCTGTAAGTGAAGCTGGATCACGAATGATTCGCGTGAACATAGACGGATATATGTAGATCGGGAGCCGCATTCCCTTCACAAACTAACGTAATCCACTGCATCTTCAGCGCCTCAGATGTCGGGAGTAAATGACGACCACTATGTTCATTATTACATCCAGCAACACAACACCTCAATCGCTCAATCTAACTTACATCTCTGCTCCGGCATCGAAACAATGGAGGTTACTGGACTGTTACAGCTGATCTGAGGTAAGAGACTCATGTCAATCAACTATCGTGGGAGCGGCCTCGATTTTGTCACACTGATAGGCATTTGAGAATGGCTTGATTTGAAAAAGGGGATATTATTTTCACAGATTAATTAATTAAAAACCACTGCATGGATTTTTATCATTATAGTGTAGATTTGTACATACACTGCCAACACACAGTAATGTTTATACAACATGTAAAAGTGAACTTTGCATCCGATTGTCACAGTTCTGTCTGTTTGTATTCTTGGTTTCTCCCATTGTCTCCCCCCGTCGATCTGTCTACTTCGGTTTAGTCCTTGTTAACGTTATCTGGTTCACCTGTCTGTCATTATTAGTTTGCCTTTATAAATCTGTCTTTGTCATGAGTTCCCTGTCGGTCTTTATTGTTGAATTGAGTTTCTGTGTGTGTGGATATCGCTCTGTGTTCCTGCCTGTTCCTCTTGAAAGTAATTAAAATAAGATTTGTTTCGTTCGTTGTATCCTGTCTTCCATCCAGCACCAGCAACCGTAACAGAAAGACCGACCTATACAGTTTTTTGTCTTCCCCTGCGTTTATTTTTCCGTTTTTTTCCCTCAGTGTTTTTGTTTTTTGATTATTATTATTATGGATCCTACCGTTCTTCTCATCCTCCTGAAGCAGGGGGAACGCTCTCTTGAGGACCACACTCGTGATTACATCTTCCTGGCAGAACACTCCCACTTTACGGATAGCAGCCTATGCAAGTTCTACTACACTGGACTTAACACCACCACCAAGGCGCTGCTATCTGGGGAGGGTCCTCAAGAGAGCCTGCCGGAGTACATCGAGTGGGTGCTGGCGTCCTGTGGATCGTCGTGGACCATCGACATCATCGAGGAGGACGTCATCCCCACTCCAGACCCAGAACCCAGCCAACCATCACCCCGACAAGCGGAGTTTGAGCCCGAGCCCACCGCAGATGAACAGCCAGAGCCAAGAGCGACAGAGCCAGAGCCTGACACATCTGACCAGGTGCGAGAGCCGGCCACTACATTCGTGACGGTGGAGTGCTGCGTGGAGCAAGAGAGGGCTATGGAGAGCCCTGCCCACTGCACCACCGCTGGGGGTGAGCTGGAAGAAAACTCTGGGGACTTAATTGATTTTTCTATGGAAGTTCTAGAAAATGACTCTGGGGATTTAATAGACTTCTTTACAGAAATATCTACCTGTCACGTTATGCATGCCTGTATGGAATCCCCACCCACCCTCCCTCTTCTGCCTGTGTCAACGTCTGTCTGCTCACCGCTGTCCCCTGACAGCCCCTCTGCTCACCCTCAGCCCACCACCTGTGCAGTGGGCTCGCCGTGGGTCTGCCAGCTTCCATCGGTGTCAGGGCTGGAGGATCCCTCATCTCCGCCTCCAGCCTCAGAGTCCAGAACTCCGCCTCGGCCCTCCGACCCTGCGGCTCCACCACGGCTCTCAGCGCCCTCGTCTCCATCGTCGCCCATCGGTCCACCAGCTCCACCGGGCTCCCTCGTCTTTCCGGCTCCACCCTGGTCGGTCGTCATCCCTCTGTCACCTCAGGACTCTGTTCCTCCAGCTGCGCCTCGTCACTCCGTCCCACCGGCTCCTAAGGACTCCTCCCTCCCTCCGGCACAGCCTCCATCCTCGGTCGCTCCGGCTCCGCCGCGGACCTCCGGATCTCTGCCTACGCCTTGGTCGCCAGAGCCTAGGGCTCCGCCTTGGCCCTCCGGATCCTCGGTGTCGCCCTGGATCTTCGGCTCTCCGTCTCCACCTCGGGCTCGGCCAGCGGCCTCCGCCTCCGGCTCGGCTCCATGGAGTCGTCAGCCCTTCTTCCACCATGGCTCCTCCCTCCATTGGCTCCGCCGTGGGTCATCATGGCTGCGTTCTGGGTCCTGCTAGGTTCCTCCTGCTCTGGGTCCCTCCTGTTTCCTCCCTGGCTCCTCCCACCATCGTCACCGACTTGGACTTTGTTTTTTGCCCTTATTTCTCTGTTTTTTGTCCCCCTCCTGGGGTTCCGTCCTCCGCCGAAGCCTCCTCCCACATGGACTCTGTCTTTCTGCTGTTTTTTCGCCCCTCTTGTCTGTTTTGTTTTTTGTTTTCTACGGCGCGAGGACGCGCCTATTCGGAGGGGGGCGTAACACCGATGACCCCTTTAAATAAAAATGTATGTTGTTATTAAAAAAAAAAAAAAGTTGTGCTTCATGTGGTGAGAAATCAAATGAATTTGTATTTAAGTACACAGATTTAACTAAATATATTTGGTTGGTTACACCAATAAACTAGGGATACTCTAGGTCAAAATAGCTCATTGGAGTAACAACTGCTGGTTACCACTTTACAGTGTTACCTGTAAATAAGATTTCAAAACTTCACTTTGTTTTGTGTGAACTGTTCCTTTAATAATCTGACTATTTATAGCACACATATCACACAGTGTTAGCCACAGGTTGTGAGCTCGACCAATCAAGCATCCCACAGAGCATGTAAATAATATGTCACTGTCAAAATGTAATCCAATCAATGTTAAAAATTCACTGTTGCTTCATCACTTTACCACCCATATAAAATCTAATGGATTAGCCTATACAGTCAGCATGTTTAGTTTACCTTTGTGTGAACTGAGATATATAAGTCTTCTGGCTAGGTTGTATCAGGCTGCCGAATCCTGTGTTCCCATGGCAATGGTTTGCGGTGTTGTTGGGGGAGGGGCCGTGGCTCTCTGAAGTGCTCGTCTCAGCCAATGAGCCCCTCCTGGGCCCAGCGATGAGCTAAATTATTTTTAATGGATCTTCATAAAACCATCTGTAACAGCACACCTGCACACTGGAAGGGCTATCGACAGAGTGATTAGGACCACAGGACCAGCAGATTGCTCTGAAATGTGTAATCATTTTGTTGTATGCCACATAGGAAGACATTCATTTTCTCTAGTCTATGTTTTTCACAGGGTGTGATCGGAAAAACATACATTTTACTAGGAACCTCGGAGGATGTAATACTTCAGCTGATGGAGCTGACTTTTGTTTTATATCGCATTTTAGATTAAATTAAAATTAGGAATCTGATTGTTCTGATTACTGATGATATTGGACATTTCATTTCATTGCTTTAACTCAAAGTTAATGTAGTTTTCATTTTTTTTTTTTATTATCGGGATATAGGAAGGGATGCAACATACTTTCTGTATTTTACTGAAATCAAGACCAAACAAAACTGTAAGGTAATAAATCTGGCATTTGACATAATTGTGAAAGCATTTTAGCCAATGCTTTAAATATTTGCTCAATATTTTAAGCTAAAATATTTCTTTCTTTCTTTCTTTCTTTCTTTTTCTTTCTTTCTTTCTTTTGGATTTAAAATTAAAACAGAGTCCCTTTGAAAAGATGTTTGCTTAACTGTATTGAATGTACACTTGCAGTGTACTTCAAATCTTAAAAGTGTATTTAAAAATGGTATTTACATAAAATATTATTGAAATAAAAGGCCACTTAAGTGTACTTTAAGAGAGATACTTTCATTAATATTTCTTAACACACTTAAGTACACTTTTAAGGTGCACTTTGTAATGTCTTTGTAATAATTCAGTGTTTTACTTCATTTTGTTTTAATAATCTTTTGTTGTTCAAGACAAGACAACAGAAGTAATTATGAAATTTTATATACAGATGTACTTAACTCTTACTTAAGTGGGTGAAAAATAGCACACCAAAGTTAACCTATCAAAATAAACCACGTAACATTTAATAAAGGTATGTCAATGCACATTCCCCACAAGTCCTGTGTAAACTACGTCACACAAAGTTTGTATTCATTTATTTGTTTTTTAATATTGTGAGAACAATGCAGTCTGAAGTAGCTGTTCACGTCAACGATCTTACTCATCTCAATCTGCTTAATCTTGGTGATGTCAGTGCCCTAAACTATGTTATAATGGACTATTTTACATCCAAAGATGAAGGATCAGATGATGAAGTTACTAAAGAGGAGGAGTCTGATGATAGTCTGTTATATGCACAGTGTGTGAACAGCTGTGTTGCGCTCGCTTTTCTAAATGTAAACTTCAAGGTACACTGTTTGTGCTATCTGAACATACAAGGGATGATCAAAAGTTCAGAGACTATGCTTGATAAACAACGGAAAATTGTCCTCTTCAGGGTAATGTTAGTCTGTTTGTGTAATGATGTAGTATAGCGCTCTAACATGCAGGTCTCATTAAACCCGTGAAGTGAAACCTGTCTCACTTAAAACCAGTGCTTAGTTTGTAAATGAATAATTGCCGGATCCAAAACAGCAGTTAAAAAGCGCTGTGACCGACACTGACAATAAAACTTTTCCCGGAAAACAATAAAACAATAAAACAGTTTTCCCGGAACATTCAATGACGTCACTAAACGGTGATGCCACAACTATAAGAGCATTGTTTACAAGTTTCTGCATGGACCTAGGCTAACTACAGCCTAGGGCACAGGTTTTCAAAGCCAGGGTCAAAAATAGATCACCAGGATAATGGAAAACGTATATGTGTAAGTTACATTAAAAATAAAATTTGTTGTCATAAAAATCAAATTCAATCATAGTTAAAAATTAAAGGTATAAACATGCAAAAAAAAATCTGACTTAAATAATTAACGGATTTAAAACAGATGTGAGGTGTGGAGCTCTGCAAACAAGTTCATGGAAAGGAAACCGAGAACCGTGATGACAGAATGCTCATCCTGTTTGGTTGCTTTATTTTACAAAAGCACAAAGGTTCTGTTTTTACTGTGAATGTGCAAAAATCAAAGTAAACACTAGAACTGTGTTAGAACTCGTACACAAAAAAATAAATAAATCAATAAATTAAATAAAAAAATGGCTGCGCGGTAGGTGGAAACAGGTGGAAACAGATTAAGGGTGGTAATATGATAATAAGATCCCCTTAGAATGTAAGGGGAATGCGCTGTGAATCTAACATGCTCATTTCTTCACATGCTTGCAGAAGTTACCAGGTTGTCCTTTTTCACATTTTCTGCTTTGGTAGATGCACTGGGGACCCAGTTATAGCACTTAAACACGGAAAAAGTCAGATTTTGATCATATGTCCCTTTTAACAGTTTGAACAACCTTTTTCACTATAAAGAACTTTTCTTTTTTTTTTTTTTTTGCAATAGAAAGATTCAATGGATGTTAAAGGTTCTTAATGGAACCATCATAAGCATCCTTTATTTTTAAGACCGTTTTCAGGGATATTTTACATATATGCTCTCAAGCGAAACTCTGAATATAAAAATTTGTTTGCATGAGCCTTGCAAACTGAAAAATCCAGCATCTAATTTGTCCAGCATTTTGTATGCATTATATGTAAACCTGAATTTGTTTCCTGGTGAACTAAAAACTGCAATGTTGTGATCCAAATGATCTGGGTCTTATGATTTCAGCCTGGCTTTACCAGTTTTGTGTGCTGTACACATCCGATGATCTGGGAACTGAAGTCTTTACTTGAAAACATAACTATTTCAGTCAACTAAAAACCTCAAGAAACCTTTTTAATTCCATCTCAGGCATATTTAAATGAGATGTTTTTTTACATCTGCGGTTTATCCTTCTGCATTGTTTCTTAAGTGAAAGCAATCAATACGCAGTGAGTGCTTCTGTTTGCACTTGTTACAGTTGCTCCCCGTGTTGTGGCACTGCTCCAGTTCTTTATTGAATGTGATGAATTGAGGTCTCCAGTGTCCCAAATGAAGATACCCAGCCTTCTCTTCCATTGTAATGAAGCACTTCAAAATAATGTGGCCAACCCCAATGGAGGTTGCATTAAATTTGATCTCATTCAATTTTGTTAAACTATCTGCCAGGCTTGCAAGGACAATGTCTGTCTTGTATAAATCATGGCCTTAAAGGGCACTTGGGGGTTGTCCCTGGGGTAAAAAAAAAAATAAATAAATAAGACCAAGCAAATAACAACAAAACCAACACGGCCGTAGAATAGCCAATGAGGATGGGTCGGGCAGTGTTATGATGACTTGATGAGGTCTAAACATCACAACATCTGTATTCAAGAGATGCTTCGGGATGATCAGAATATTTATGATACACCTGATTGATACTGTACAGCTGTGTGATTTGACTTTTATTGACTGACATATGTCTGCGCCCATGCTGGGTTATGTTGTTTTGATGGTTAGCATAGCAGGTTAATCAATTCGGCTTCACTCAATATTCTCCACAGACTCGCTCCTGTCCCACGCACGGCTCTCAACTGTGATAATCCACCTTATACTAATAAGATGACATATCATGTGGACAGAATTTTAAATGGAGATTACTAGTGCCGAGTGCCGACTGCGGGCTATGGATCCGCGTGAGGTTCTGGGTCATTATAAAGCTCGGATCGCTACTAAACGCCATTACTTTGGCAAGCTATGAAGATGAACTTTTACAATTAACCTTTATTTATCACAGACATGCACCTACAGCCAGGTCAAACTGTCCATTTAAAAGCATGTGAACAGAGCAAATTTTAATGGAAGAACAGACTTGTCTGGACAAAAGTACTAGAAAACACTCAACAGGGATTTGTTTATCTCAAAAATACAATTTGTGGTTTTGAAATTTATAATTTGACCCTACAGTATACAATTAAATGCCAAGTATGAAAAGTGTTGTTGTTCCAACTAGTGTTGTCAATAATTACATTTTAAAAACAATAATAACCTTTACAATACCTTGATTAAATCTTGCAGTGTAATTGCAATAGGCTTGCCACTTGTGTTTTTTTTAATTACTTTTTTATTTGATATTTTTAATGCAATGTTTACATTAACGCTACGTCAATATTTTAATGCATTATTTAGTTAGAATTATTCATTATTAATTATTAGATTATTAAAACAAAATGAAGTAAAACGTTTAATTATTACATTTAATTATTGTACTTAAGTGTTAAGAAATATTCATGAAAATGTCTCTCAAAGGTCACACCAAAGGTCCTCAAAACATATAAAAACACCAGCACCTTTATTTTCCCTGGCTATGAAAATAGCATATAATTTACAAATATAATATGTATATTGATGGCAATGAATTTTATGAAGAAATCACTTACTGTGGCATCAAAATCAGCTTGTAGGCTAATGGCATAATGATGCTGATTCAAATTACTTCAGATGTCAAAACAGACTGGTGATAAAATTTGAAGTCAGTTTGTGGATTCAGTAAGGTAAAATGCATGGAGCACTGGCATGAATAACAGCACCATTTCACTGAAAAAGGGAACAACGCTTACTGGCTTTTGCCATCTTCTAAGAAAGAAGAAAAAAAAAAACAAGCTCAAAGTCTCTTATAATAAGCTGGCTTGACAACACTGATCCTGGCAACTTTATGTTCAATCCAGTTCACCAGTTTTTACGTTTCTGTTTGGCATGCTATTTATTTTTGTATGGATATTACAAACAAAATTCACTTGTTGGTTTTAGCTGATCATGAATGTGCTTACAGAGCACACTCAGAGAGTTTCAAATCAGTAGAGATTGTACCTGTTTTACATTTTAGAGATGCACTTTCGCCACACTTTAATTTGGGGACCAATTCTCACTATTAACTAACTATTAACAATGATGTTTTGCCACAATAAACACCTAATTTGCTGCTTATTATTAGCTAGTTGTTAAATTTAGTTAAGGGATCAGATTAGGGGATCTAAAATATGGTCATGCAGAATTATTTTATTTTATTTATTTATTAATTTTTTAATTATTATTTTATATTTTGCCTGTATGCACATAACCTGGAAACTGATTTCCGTTGCAACCACTGCTTAGCTTAATTTTTCACAAAATGTTTTAATGTTCACTATTAAACTAAGCTCGGTTGGCACTCGAGGTTGAAAACCCAGAGGAGCTTGATGAAGCAACTGGTCTGATCACATGTGTCCCTCAAAGAGAAGCCATCTTGATCCTCAGCCAGATGTGACTGTTACGTGGCGTCTGTGACACACTCATCTATGCCGTTTCTTTTTCAAACCTTTATTGTTTTTCTTTAAAAGGCTGTTTTTTATCATCTCACCTCTTTATAACCTCACTTTCAAAGCAAAGCTCTGTCTTTGTTTTCTCTCTTTTATCGTATCCTATTAGCTATCTCTCTAACTTGCGCTCTCCTCGATCTAATATCGCAGGCAGATGCTTGAGAGCCCCGAGAGAGTTTCTGTAAAATAAAAGCCTTAATGAATCGCCCGACTGCTTCGATGCTTAGTGCCGGCCACATCTGTAGCCTCTCTCTCAGCGACTCTCATTTCCTAACAGGTAACACTTATTATCTGCAAGGCAAAAAAGGCTAAACTATTTCATACCACAATGTTTATGAGAAGAATTGTACTATCAGGCTCAAAAGCAACCATTCACACCGAACAGAAGGCACGTGTCTCCTCCAATAGGATTTTAAGTGAAATTCAATACATATATTATTATTATTATTATTATTATTATTATTATTTTATATATATGTATATAATGTAGATTTAGATAATGTAATTGAAATTGCATATTTGCATCATCTACATGTGAACTGTTTAATTGAGACACACTTTATGCATATCATTTGTCTCAGTAATGTATACCCACCTTCCTGTTCTTATTTTTCCCCCTGTGCAAAAAATATCAAACCGCTCTTTGCCATAAAATTAAAATGTCTGTATATTGGTTGGTCCAAGTCATTTTTTCCTCATTTTATTAAAAACAGATACATGTTAGGCCAGGATTTCAACCTATAGCACCTTTCTAGGCTATTCAGCCATCTACACAAACCAAAAATATTTAACATATTTTTACATTTTACATTTTTATAAAAATAAAATATATTTATTTATTTCATGTAATAAATAAAATGAAACTAAAATAAAAATGAAATGAAATGAAATGAAATGAAATGAAATGAAATAATGCATAATGACCCCTGATTTTTGGTTTTGCCTTTGGTTGCATGCTTAGAAAAAAAAGGTACAAAAGCTGTCACTGGGGTGGCACCCTTTTAAAAGATACACATTTGTCAAGTCAAGTTTCAAAATAAAATAAAATAAAATAAAATAAAATAAAATAAAATAAAATAAAATAAAATAAAATAAAATAAAATAAAATAAAATAAAATAAAATAAAATAAAATAAAATAAAATAAAATACAATAAAAAATAATAAAATATAAAATAAAATAACCCCTGATCAGAGTAGTGATTTTTGGTTTTGCCTTTGGTTGCATGCTTAGAAAAAAAAGGTACAAAAGCTGTCACTGGGGTATCACCCTTTTAAAAGATACACATTTGTACCTTATTTAGCCTTAAAATTAAAATGTTTTTTTTTTTTTTTAATTAAAATTTATTGGTTGGTCCAAGTAAATTTTTTTACAGTTTATAAATAAAATAAAATAATGACCCCTGATCAGAGTAGTGATTTTTGGTTTTGCCTTTGGTTGCATGCTTGGGGAAAAAAAAAAAGTTACAAAAGCTGTCACTGGGGTGGCACCCTTTTGAAAGATACACATTTGTACATTATTTACCCTTAAAGGGTGCATGTAAGTACCTTAAAGGTACACATTAGTACTTTAATGGTACATATTTGTACCTTTCAAACAGGTACTGCACCAGTGACAGCTTTTGTACCTATTTTCTGAGAGCTTTTTTCTTTTAGATTTATTTCTGAATATGAAACACAATTATCAGATTTTTAGTTTGAGTAAAATAAATCACAGTACCAATGATATGAGTATTGTTATTTAACAGCTAATTACTTAGATGCTGAGTTGGTGATTCTGCAAGGGTCGAGACTCTGAGTCGAGCGTTTTGCTCTTTGCCCCTTGCGGGGAAGCAATCACAAACTAATTAGCAATTAATGTGTATCCTCGCTGTCCTCTAGCCCAATGAGGGGTGGCTTTCACTGGAGAAGACAACTACGTTCCCCGTTATAAATTACCATCATGTTGATTGATGTGTTCTCAGAAGTTTTGTCATTGATGGTTGTTTTTCTTTTTCTTTTTTTCTGTTTATTTCATTACGTTAAGCACAGTTATGGGTTTAATGGAAGTTTGGAGGAACAGGTGATGGGGCTAATTAGTCATTAGCAAAAAGTCTCAGGTCCCAAATGACAAGTGCATGCTTTACAAGGTCATAATTTGATTAAAGTGCCTGCGAGTGATAGGAGAGACAACCACAGCATGATTAACTTGTCTCTGGGTGCCGCATGGACCGAGAGCAGCGTAACTTCATCATGTGTGTTGATACGCATGTGCTCGTCCGCATATAAAGGTGACTAAAGAACTTTGCAGCAAAGGTGAATTTATCAGATTAAAAAGCTTTTTTTCCCAAAACATGAAAATTCCTCCATCACTTATTTAGTCTAGCGTATTTTTTTGTTTTCCTACCGTGGGAAACAAGACATTTCTCTTTTAAAAATCCTGTGCATTTTTTTTAATAATAATACAGTCAAGTGAAAAAAAAAAATCATGTTTTCAGACACTTAATTGCATTTCTTTTTTTTTTAGGTATATCTTTATACTATACATAATTTTATAATTACTTCTACTGTATTTAAAATAAGGTTACTGACAAATATACTGACAAGCATTTATGTTGAACTAAAATATACACTGTAAAAATAAATAAATAAATAAATAAATAAAATAGCTTTCTCAAATTAAAATTGGCCTTAAATTTTTTTGTTTAGTCAACTGCAATATTCCAGTTGTCATTTAAATTAACAGTAACTTAAAGTTTCAACTTGACTAAACTAAAAATTTTAAGGCAGCAGGATAACAAATTTTATTAAGCTGAAACAACTTTTTGAAAGATTTTTTTTTCACAGTGTACTTTAATGTCGTTTTTATTGAAATTTGCATGCCATGTATTCAAATACATATTTAATTACACATTTGTAATGACATTGCAGTTTAATGCATTTAAAATATATTAAATGCAATATAGTAATATTAAATGCAATAGTTAATTACACACCAAAATTATAATTATGTACTTTACGGACACATTCTTTATACTTCTAGTCTAAATACTTCTTTGAAAAATTTACTTTAATAATTTAAAATGTACTTAAAAATAAAACTTTTAATATTATTACAAAGTTGACTTTTTAAAAGCTTTTTAAAACTTAAGCTTAAGAAACTGTCATAAAAGTACACTTTGAAGTCTTTTATTTTATTAATATTACCTGCAAGTACATTTAAAAATTATTTTAAAAAATAATATAAAAATTCAACTAATTAAATTAACCAAAAAAAAAATTAGAAATTATAAAAAAATACGATAATAAATAAAGAGTTTATGTGCAAAAACAGATAACTCCATTTTTTTTTTTTGACATTTTCAAAAATCATGTTTTTTTTATTGTTATAATGTTTTTATTGTGTGGGTTCGCTGTATTTTTTTTAGTTATTTTTACTTTATATCAAAATAACCTAACTGCAGTTTGACTGAGATTAACTGGAATGAACAATGAAAAAAAACATGATTTTTGAAAATTCTGTTTTTGCAAAGGAACTCTTCAAATATACTTGCTCATTCAATATACAAAAAATGCTCATTCAGTTCAATCAAGCACGATTCTTTTTCACAAAGGTATATTGTTAATATTGTTAATGTGGCTGTATGAGCTTTGGTTTTAACGTTATGTTATTCAAGAGATGCGTCCTTATTTTCACAAGTAATACTATACATTTTTCTTTGGTGTCAGGTGAAGTAGCCTTGAGGCCCCAACACTAATCACTGTCAATGTCTTCCCTTCATCTGCTGAAGTGCAGCGGCTCTGCTCTACGCAGGTTGCCAAAACGCAGAAGAGAGTTTCTCTCACTGAGGGACTGGAGTGAATGCTGGCAGACTGGTGAATACGAACGGGCCCTGATGTATGACTGCCGTCTGATCGATAAACAGTTGAAGCCCGCCTTCTCTCTGCTGACCTCCCTTGTTCCTCTCTCTCAACCAACCCTTTCATGCCAAACTTTTCGACTTAAACTGTCAAAGCACTTGGATGAAATTTACTCGCCAGCTTTTGGACAGAAACGAATGCTAAATGTGCAGTCAGTACTGAAGCCATCTCTGCACTTTGAGAAGCATCTCTATGGCTGAAGCCCAGTTTCTGTCATAGCATGTATGGTATTGTATTCAAACTTTCAGCTGTTGATGAAGTACGTTCTGCAGGTTTAAAACAGGAAAATTCACAATCTCATCTGGATCTTGTCCAGTTTTTTTCACAGTAATAAAAAAATCTAGATCGCTTATCAATAAAATGAGAAAATTGCATTAATGCAAATATCTTAATGATATAAGAGATTCGTAAACATTTTACTTTTTAAAAGTTAAAATACGTCCAAATTGTACCATTCAGCATCAGTAAAATGTTCTAAATCTAAATCTTGTAAATGTTACGTACTAATACCTACATATAAACAATGAAACCAGGCTGAATAAGCTTATGTGTTTATTGTGTAAATAAATAAATAAATAACTTAGGTAAAACATTTTTTGATTTAACTCAATTTAAGGTAGTCTGTGCTTTATTAAACATAATATGATGTTAACAAAACTCAAAAACATCTATATAATAACCAATAATTATGATATTTATGATAATATAAAATAAGCATTGCTGTTAGCTGGACCTACACCACCAGACTTGACATTTTGAAAGTGCATGCTTTTTAATATCTTAAAGTTGCTCATACTAAATGGCCAAAAGAATTGACTTTTTTAATTTTTATGTCAACATTTTGTTCATTTGATAGTTAAAGCAACATTAAATTGAGTTGAAGCTGGATTGTTTTCTTTTTGTGTTTTCTTTTTAGACTAATTCAGTGTTTGCAAACAGTGATTATGTTTTGTTGTTGTTGTTGTTGCTGTTGTTTTTTGTGGGCTTATCTGTTTGCAGAAAATTGTGGTTTTCAGTCTATGAAGCTGTGGAATAAAAGAATAAAAAAAAAAGGTAAATTTGAGTTTATATTTCAAAATTCTGACTTTATTCACTCTTTCACTGACTTTTATCTCACAGTTCTGATAAGAAAAAACAAGTCATCATTCTCTCTTTTCCTCTCGGCTCTGGCTTTTTCCCCTGAGAATTGACAATACACTATTGTTGAGTTAAATCATTATAAAAAGTTACAAAGTCCGGACTAGCAGATATAAACTTGCATTTGTGAGAAAAAGTCAGAATTGTGAAATAAAATAAATAAAGGTTATGTAAAATGTTAATAGTAATAAGTTTAAATATTATGTCGTGCTGTAACTGTAGGGCTAATACATCCCCTACGAACAGCATATGTGAATATTATGTAGACATACTGTTCAAATCAAATTTATGCTTTAAAAGTAGAGTAATCATAGCAGTGGTCATCCATACTTTGTCTGTTTAAACGTCTGTTTTTAACTTCAAAAGGTGGTATTCTCTAAGAATCATTTGCATTTCGATTCTGGCCAGAGGTTGCGCAAGACTTCAACAGTGTCATAATATATTATTAACCGTCATTTTAATTTTCATATTTGAATTATAATAATACATTTAATGGCTTTTATTTTTGTTCACATTTTCACTTTTAATCATGAACCTACAGGACGACAGCGCAGTGTTTAAAAACAATAAAATACGCTAGGGCTGGGTAAGAAAAAAAAAAGATTTAGAAAAAAAATCAACCAATATCGATTCTCAAATCACAATCGATCTCTTGGTCTATGCTGTTTTCAGCTGATGAACGAACAGTACATAGTGTGTCTTTCTTCCAATAAATAGCAATAGGCTAGGCTTTGTGTTACTTTTGATATGAAACAAAGTCCCACATTTCAAATTTTGACAATTTCATTAGGAAGCAATAAATATCGTTTTAGCGCTCTTAAATGTGGCGTGACAGATTGTTGTAGCTTCTGTGTACTCGCCTGTGCGTAATCAAACGCATAGGAAAACATTTGTGACAGTTTCATTTTTGTTCTGTATCTTGTGCTCTGCTGCCAGACTGGAGTGTGCGAATTGTATGTTATGTAGTTTTTTTAATGCATTATTTTAGTCATCATGTGATTTTGAAATATTATTAGTATATTTTATAGTAAAATCATACCCTTAATTGATTATTAGACATAAAAACTACCTTTAATGTATAAGGTTATTATTATATATATAAGTAATGTCACGTAAGCAGTAAACTGCCGTTAAAGACCAAAAAAGAAAAGGAAATAGCATGTACATTAAAAAAGGTGTACACTGTAAAGATGATTTTTCTGAATTGTAAAATAAATACATAAAAAGAAAAAATATTGGAGCAAATTTTAGAACACACTATTTTAGTCTTTCTACTTCAAAATTTCATTTTTAATTAAATGTGTTAAATGCCATTTTATTCTAATTAATTGTGCAGTTTCATGGCAATTTCTGGTGAAAATTGTTTTTACACATTTTTTTTTATTTGAAATAATTTTCACTCAGAATTTGCTATTAAACTTCACCATTTATTACAAATAATCAACCAGCAACACATGGAATAAAATGTGAATTTCTGAAGCAGAAAGACTGGACGTATTTCCTTGTAAAACATTCTCCAGTAATCTTTATTTGATTAACTTGTACAGTGTTGTTTTGCTAATTCAAAAATGTTCACGAAGTGCTCAACTTTCAGAATTTTTGATTTCAACATCACAGAATGTGAGCCGATATAAAACCTAAGCACTGAACTCTAATGACAGGTGAAAAAAATGTCTCATTTGTATATGCGGAGAGACACGGCCTCTGTGCCCAACTCATATTACGGCAGGTGAGTGATGAGCCGTATAGAGACGTCCTCATCCATTTTTAATCGATTCAGTGTATAGCCGCATTTGAGACGTGAGGTCAGTCGAGACGGGTCACGGCGCTTTCACATGCACAGACATGGCAGTTCTGGTGCTCAGACATCAGGATACCACAGGCAACCTGCATTTCATTAGCACGCCCAAATCTGCGGCTCCTTCCCCTTGTGTGGCATGTAAATTTAGGATCCTCAAATTTGCAAATCACCTCTCTCCAAGTGATTGTGGGTAATTTAAGGAAATGTGCCAATCGATCTAAGAGGAGGTATTTTTAGGTGGCAGTCCCACTGAAGAACAGGGGGTCTCTCTCTCTTTTCGTCTCTCTGGCAGCTTCTCATTTATATTCACGCTTCTCTGTAGGACGCAATGGCTCCTTGTGGATGTCACTCGGTGCCACTTTAACAGATGAATATATCTGCAATGAGCTATGGCGCTAAAGCACTCAAACAGATGTAGAGCCGGCATTTTAATTTCCTCACACACACGTACAGACGTGCACACCTCGCGCACATACATCACGCGAGGAGGCAGAAATGCGTGCCATACGCGTGAGAGATATGGACGCAAACAGACTTATTGCTGGAAAGCATAAATCTGAGGCTCGTCATACATGGACAGGCCTGTTTTGCTCTTATCTTATGAATGCCGACAAATATATGGCCTGCTTTTTAGATCTGATTTTTATGTAGAAATGTGTCATGTTTGTGACGGCCTCAATGTAATGGCTGCACTCTCAGTCTAAACAGAGCAAAGCTATCGTATCACATCTGGAGCTTTCCGAGTCTGTAAATGCCTACTGTATAGTATAGAGG
This sequence comes from Labeo rohita, assembly GCF_022985175.1. NCBI lineage: Eukaryota > Metazoa > Chordata > Actinopteri > Cypriniformes > Cyprinidae > Labeo > Labeo rohita. The sequence continues at coordinate 4,662,526 of NC_066875.1, forward strand.
AGACCAGGATTTTCTTGTCACACTCCAGTTAATATTTAATGCTATAATTGAGCGTCACTTGTTCACCAATGGATCCCCTGCAGTGAATGGGTGCCATCAGAATGAGAGTCCAAATAGCTGATAAAAACATCACATCCACAAGTAATCCATACCACTCCAGTCCATCAATTAATCTCTTGGGAAAAGGTGCACATTTGTATGAAACAGTAAATCCATCAGTAGAGTGCCACTTACAGACAAAATATGAGCCCTTTATCTTTAATATTGCTTTCTTCAGTGAAAAAGCTGTCTTGTCTGAATCAGGAGAGAAATCTGCACAGATCAAGCACCTTTTACAAGCCAAAGCAGTTCTAAACAAATATGCTGGTGGATTTTGATGGGAAAGGACAACTGAATGAAGTGTTATTATGAGTTATGGACTCATATTTTATGAGAAAATTACGAAATTATGCTTTAAAGTCAGAATGCTGTAATGATGGATTTGGTTCTTAAAAACATGCATTTTTTTGCTTTGTTTAACGGATGGATTGGAGTAGTATGGATTACCTGTGGATTATTGTGATGTTTTTATCAGCTGTTTGGACTCTCATTCTGACGGCACCCGTTCACTGCAGAGGATCCACTGATGAGCAAGTGATGGAATGATGCACAGAGGTAGGGGTGGGATTAGCGACTATTAAAAAAAACATATTATAATGCTATATTGCTTCTAAACTGGTCATTTCCCTGCATATTTCAGTCAGTTACATTTTGTATCTGTTTATATTCACTATAAAATGGGTAGGTTAAGGTTTGGGTTTGGTTAAGGGGTCTAAAAGTCTAAATCGCTTATCGATAAAATGATAAAAAATGCATTAATACAAATATCTTAATGATATAAGAGATTTTGTAAACATTTTACTTTTTAAAAGTTAAAATGCGTCCAAATTGTACCTTTCAGCATCAATAAAAATGTCCAAAAATGCAGCCTTTTGCTTCACAAGACATTAATTGATGGGCTGGAGTAGTGTGAATTGTGGATTATTGTGATGTTTTTATCAGCTGTTTGGACTCTCATTCTGACGGCACCCATTCACTGCAGAGGATCCACTGGTGAGCAAGTGATGGAATAAGGCATTCCTCCAAATCTGTTTCCATTAAGAGACAAACTCATCTACATTTTGCACAGCCTTAGGCAATTTTTGAATGAACTATTCCTTTTATTTACAATGGATTATAATTCCCCTAGTTATAAAGCATTATGTGTCTCATATCTGGTTATAATCACAGATAGGTGTAGATTTCCACATTCTCTATTCTTGGCTTAAGGCTATAATGAATATTTGTTCTGTGCAATAGAAGAAGAGTAGAAATGGAGGTAATTATCTTGCTTATTGATTCTATTAGAGACAGAAGTTGCTCATCAAGACAATAATTTCCTTTGTTTAATGTTGTTTTCAATGTTTTATTTCTGATCATTTGCAATAACCGCAAACGTGATGTTGATAATAGTGATATTAATCAGAATGTTAATATCTCATGCACAAAAAGAACAGAGAGTGTTGTGATTGATATTCTGATTTGAACAAAGATGGGAGTTTAAGTTTAGGAGCTTCTGACTTTCTGAGTTTAAAGCTCACTTTAGCTCGAGTGTAACCTGAGACCCTCTTCTTAATAAACATGCTTAATATTAAGACAAAAATCTCCATTCAGCACTCTGGACTATGTATTCCATGAAACATCTTAATGGCCAGGTTCACTCATGAGAGACGACTAGAGAGCTTAACTTAATCCTGGAAATGCAATTAATATTCTACATACCTGTGTAATTATCAGAGCACTAAAATGCAAATATAACGGACAGGCAAACCACACTCCTCCAACGCAACCTGGTTTACCAAAACCATCATTCAGGTAGCTTGCAAAAAGGTTTGGAGTTCAAGAAAAAGCAGAAATGGACAAGCACACATCCTTTTCTCAATGGTGTTGTAAAAAAACTGGAGCACAAAGAAAGAAGAAAAAGAAAAAAAAAAACACTCGAGAACCTCTCTCTATCCACTGACCAGCCAAAGGCACACAACTATTTTTCCCTCTCCCTGAATGCAATCATTTCAGAATTGATTTTCATGGCTGAGGGAGAAATAATGGGAATTCTTCTAATGTAGAAAATGTATGTGTTCCTTTTGGTTAACCAGTACAAACCATATTTCAGTCTTGTCAGAGAGGCTAGAGAAGAAATCTCTCATCCCAAGCCAGGGCTTTTTCTCCTTTGGTATGAGACAACTCATCATTTTCCCAAATCAATCATATCAACTCTTCGAGCAGGAAAAGGCCCAGTGCTTTTACAGGTGCTGTACCTTCATATGTAGGTCAACATAGAGCAGTGATAGCATCACATGGTGATACCATGGTATTCTGATTTATACTACGTAATCGAAGCATGGTATTACTAAGGTATATTAAAAACAAAACAAAAAAACAAACATCAGAATGTCTTTAAAGAATCACAAGATGCATGAAAGACATGATCCATATATTCACCATCAGGTTGCCAAACCAAAACCTGTACAACAGTGTTGCAAAAATGTCATTGCATATCTGAAACAAATTTGCTACATAAATATACATTGCAGAAATAAGTGTGCGTTAGTCTGTTTAGCTGAGACTATTGATGAAACCATGTCTACTGTGAACACAGTCTAGGTTTCATTATTGAACTATCCACTCACTGGTCTATTATCAATGGATAGGTGTCATAGGTTATTACTGATCAATCTTTTGAGTGAATGAGACTATTGATTGGTGTTAGAAACTGATACTTGTGGGTTTTCCAGGTTCCTTTATTATTTAGCTTCAGCCTAAAGTAGAAAAGTGTCCCAACTTTTATTCATTTGCACATATGTTGTTCCAAACCTATATATGGCCTTCTTTTCTTTTCATTTCTTTGCTCTTTTTTCTCAGAAAATACAAATTTTCTGAAGAATGTTTGTTTCATGAATGTCAGCAGGGTCCAAAACAACAAAGGACCCCATTGACCTTCATTGTATGGACAAACTGAAATGTTTTTCAAAATAGAAAGCCATACAGGTGTGAAATGACATGAGGGTGACCAAATTAACATTTTCATTTTGGGCAAACTATACCTTTAGGGGTAAGACACACAGGCTTGACTGCTAACCTGTATATAGAACTACTAATTAACTGTGACATTAAGTTGCTCTTTACATTTAATTACATACATTGTCATTGCCTCGGGCTGTTTGTCAAAGAAAATCTAGGCCCAGAAGCAGCATATCTTGTGTTGATCACATTTCTAAGCATAAGCACTTCTGCTACCGCAGCCTTCGACTCGTGATCTCCAAACGAAATTATCCCTGAGGCACTATAGGATGACATAAAAATATGCCATAATTTGCACACGATTAACAATTAAAGTGCAAAGTTTTAATCAGCAGAATGTGTTACAGTGTTTACTGACGCCGGGGACTTCAGCATTCCTTTAGCAGTCCAATTAGCGTTCGGTTTGCTTTCCCAGATACAAGCACACATTAGCCATTCATCATTTGCTGGATCTTTCACTGAACAACAGAAAACTCCAACTTAGGCTCACTGGGAAAACGTGCCTGTGGTGACACTTCTACAAAATGAAATCGCGCAGCCTCTTGCATGTTTCATGAAATGTCCAGTGAGTAGTGCGAAAAGTGTGTTCCGTTTTATCTGAAACAGATGAATGTGAATCTGGCAACGGTTTATTACGCTGGTTGTTGTATGTGTTGTATGGATTTCGGAAATGAAATGTCTGCTGAGTGGCACTAAAAGATTAATACTCTATATCTTGTTTGAAAATAACATACCACCTAGACTAAACCCTACTCTTAACCTAACCGATAGTGTGAACAAAAGCAAACGTGAGATGAAAACACATTTATTGAAGCAAGCATTGCCTGCTTCCATAAGTCTTTGAGCTCTTTTATTTTGATTCTTTTTATCATGGGACTGCAATGCTGTACCAGGTGCACTAATGAGCAAGTTTACTACATTAAAAAATCCTACATATGCAGCTTGTTATGTGACGCAAACGTCAATGTGTTTTAGTTTACAGGTTATGCATTATGGTAAAGTGTTCTGAGGTCATAATTAGTGTTAATTTCAATAACAAAAACTGATGAAAAAATGTTGTTGACAGTTTTTCCCATGACTACACAAAATGAAGACTAGACAACACAGACATCATCAAACTGTGACTATATCAACATGAAATATCAAAAGGACAGACTAAAATGTAGTTAATAAAAACTACAAACAAGCACAAACTAGCCCTTCATCTGCAAAAATTTCTGCAAAATTATATTACATTACTTTTTGTACATTTTGCAGCTTTAAGGTGAAATGTCCACTGAGTGGCAACAAAAGCATGTTCAGTTTTATCCAAAACACATGAACATGAATCTGGCAATGTTTGATTACATTGGTTGCACAGTATGTATCGTGGCAGTTCGGAAAAAAAAAAAAAAAAAAAACTTAATGTAAACCATACCCTAAACATAATCGATAGTGTGAACAAAAGCAAAAATGAGAAGAAAATGTTTTAGCTTGCTTTTACAAGTCTTTCAGATCTTTTATATTGTCACTCATGTTTCACAGGATTCAAACCTGAGCACTCTGTAATGCTGTACCGGGTGCGCTACCAAGCAAGTTTACCATGTTAGAAAAGCTATACATATGGAGCTGTTTATGTAATGAAAACCTTAAAATGTGTTAGTTTACTAATCATTCAGTGTGATAAGTGTTCTGAGGTCATAACTAGTGTTAATTTCATTAACAAAAACTATGACAAAAATATTTGTTTACAGCCTTTTTTCCATAACTAAGACAAGATAAAAAAAAACTCTAGACGGCACAGACATCATTAAAATGTGACAATGTCAACATGCAATATAATTTACAATAAAAGAAAACATAAAATGTAGTTCAAATAATAAAAACTCTCTATATACAAAATGTGTCTATTTTCTTGAACAAAAAAGAGAAGAAAAATATAAAAATATCCCTGAGGCACTATATGATGACATAAAAGTATGCTATAATATGCACAAGATTAACAATTATACAGAATGTGTTTACTGACCCTAGCTTTTCTTTAGCAATCCAATGAGTGTGGAGTCTGCTTTTCTAGGTATGAACACAAATTATCCTTTCATCTGCAAAAATTTCAGCAAAATTATATTACATTACTTTTTGGTGTTTAAGGCTTTAAGGTGTGGGCCAAAAGCATACTCAGTTTTATCCCAAAAAACATGAGCATGAATCTAACAACGTTTTATTATATTGTTTGTATGCATCATGGCAGTTCAAAATGAGTGGCGCTAACAGGTTAATGCTAATTAAAGAGTTTAAAGCAAAGGTGAGATGAAAATGCTTTTGCTCAAGCAACCATGTCATTTTAGTTTGCTTCTACAAGTCTTTGAGATCTTTTATTGTTACTCGTGTTTCACAGGATTCAAACCTGATCACTCTGTAATGCTGTACCAGGTGCGCAATCGAGCAAGTTTACCATGCAATAAAAGCCATACATATGGAACTCTTTATGTGATGAAAACCTCAAAATGTATTAGTTTACTAATCATTTATTGCAATAACATGTTTTGAGGTCATATAGCACTGCACAAGGAATTCTGTGTAAAAAAGTCAATATTAATCAAAAAGCTGCTCTGGAATCCATAAATTGTGTTTAATGAAATAAAAGTTGTTGGTGTTTTACTGCTACTAGTGTTCATATCAGCTGGAAACTGCAGTGAATTGTATGTATAGGTAGGTAGTTTTGCAAAAATGTTGGCAGAGTGCAATGAGCCTGTTTCAAAACTCATTGTTGTCCACACAAATGGTTAAAAGGAAAAGGTACAGCAGAGAAAACGCTACAGAGCCCTTTCCAGCAGCCCAATGACAGATTGAGGGAAGCAGTGACTGAATCTGAGAGGGAGGGGAAATGAGACATTGTTGGCATCAGGGCGCCAAGTTGGATGACAACTGCGCCCTTTATCTGACAAGCGCCCCAAAAATCCCTTTTGGATTCAAAATGGGAGCCGTTATCAAATTGTGAAAAGCTGTAGTCTGAAAATATATCATATACAAGCAGCGAGCTGCTAAAAGGACACAGATGCTAGGCCCTGTCTGCTTCTTTCTCCCTCCACTTATTTTTACTTCATCTTGAGCGCTGGAAAAATATCACAACGGTTCACGAGCATAACCCCGAAAGGTTACTGCCACAGTTACTCTTTCTTAAAGTCTTCTGCAAAACTTCTGAAATGTATGTGCTCAGCCGCCGAGCCGATACTGACAAGTGACAGCTGCCATAATTGTTCAGCTCCTCTGAGATAGTTCCTTAAGCTAGCATATTTGGGTAACAGTGTTATCTTCACCATGTCTTGAAGTCTAATAGCCTCTTGCATTTGCCTTTCCTTATTGAGAGGCTGGAAGCTTACTGCCTTTGAGCTGTCAGGGTTGTCCTCTTTTCAGAAGTTCAAAAGTTCAGTGAGTTGTTGGAGATCAATACAGTGCTCCGAGCTAGTAAATAAACACAGACCACGGTTATTATATAGTCGCCATTAGATAATATTCAAAAGAGCAAAATCATTCGCCTGCCCCAAATAGATATCTTTGTTGTTGGGTAAGAAAAAAAAGATTTGCCACACAAAAGCCAAATTTCACTTACCACAATGGCAAGGAGCGTCTGCTGCCGGTACTAAAACATTTATTTTCTCACGACAGGCTTTTTGTTGTTCGGGGGCTCACGAGGCACAGCGTGGAAACTGAATGCTGCCTCATCTAAATTTCTAATTGAGATCAATTATTCATTTATGACTAATGCTGACTAATTATGGCCTTTTTTCTTGCCAAGGTTTGAAAATAAGGAATGTGAAAATATTGCTGTTGACTCTTAAATGTGTAAGGAAATTCTGCACTCTGAACTCTGACTGCTGAACAAACATACTGTCACGGAGTCAGACGAGAAATGAATGATCGAAATATGTCCCTGTGTAGCGCAGCGGAAAACTCAAACGCGGATACACGAGTGAGTAGGTAAACCACGCAGTTTGATCTGAGAACGCTCCAAAACGGAGTTGAGATTTCCACCAAGAAATCCGCGTTCTCACACGCACACAAACAGGTAAATAAAGCGCTCCGAAGAGCAGAGAGTTTACTCACGTGAGTTGAAGGAGATTCGGGACCGAGAGTTGAGCCTCGCATGAGCTCAATGTCTGGTGCTGGATCGTCACCTACTTCCTGCTTAAATACCTGCGTGAAGTTACTTCCGGGTCCTCGTGACCTCACGTGACTCGGTGCGTGTGACAGTACCCCCCCCCCTCCAGGACCGGCACCAGACGGTCCCGGGATGGAGGATACCCGACGACGGTAGTCCTGGATGAGAGCTGGATCCAAGATGAACCGCCCGGGAACCCAAGACCGCTCCTCCGGACCGTAACCCTCCCAGTGGAAAACAGGATGGATCCGGAGGGTTGTGGGCAGCTGGAGCCTGAAGGTGACAGGGTTTAACCGGTGGGTGATCTTGAAGGGTCCGATGAAGCGAGCAGTGAGTTTTTTAGAGTCAGTCTTTAAGTTGATATTGCGAGTGGATAAATAAACCCTGTCACCAACATGGAACAATCGTCCCGGTGGGTGCCGGCACCGACGGACCAACTCTTGGGCAGACGGGACATCCACCTCCGGTTCTTGATGTTCGAACACCGGAGGTTGATACCCGTAGCATACCTCGAATGGGCTCAGGTTGGTGGCAGAGGACGTGTGAATGTTATTGGAGAGTTCAGCCCAGACGAGGTAGCGTGCCCAGGAGCGCTGATGCTCGCCGGCAAAGCATCGGAGGAAGCGCTCCAGCTGTTGGTTGGCCCACTCCGTCTGACCGTTAGTCTGTGGGTGAAATCCGGACGACAGACTAGAGGTGGTCCCGATCAGACGGCAGAAGGCCTGCCAGAACTTGGCTGTGAACTGGGGCCCTCTGTCCGAGACGATGTCCTTGGGGAACCCATGCAGGCGGACTACGTGTTCGAGTATGAGCTCCGCAGTGGTCTTGGCAGAGGGGAGTCCGGTGAGAGCCACCAGGTGCACAGCCTTGGAGAACTGATCCACAATGGTCAGGATGGTGTTCTTCCCTAGAGATTCGGGCAGTCCAGTGACGAAGTCGATGGAGATGTGGGACCAGGGTCGTTTGGGGATGGGGAGGGGCTGCAGCTCGCCGGTGGAAGGGGTGTTGTTAGTCTTGGAGCGAGCGCAGGTGTTACATGCCTGGACGTACAGCTGTACGTCTCTCCTCAACGTCCTCCACCAAAACGCCCTGGCGATGAAAGTGATGGTCCTCTGGACTCCCGGGTGTCCTGCCAGAGTGGAGTCGTGCCCCCACTGGAGTACTTCCTGGCGTAAGGTGTCGGGTACGAAGAGACGTCCAGTAGGGGTGTCCGGAGGTGGAGGATTTTGGCTGTGACTCTGGCGGACTCTCTCTTCTAACCCCCACCGGAGGGGAGCCAAGATGACGTGACGTGGCAGGACAGGCGCGGCCTCCGTGGTGGTGGAGTCTCTCACGAGGCACAGCGTGGAAGCTGAATGCTGCCTCATCTAAATTTCTAATTGAGATCATTATTCATTTATGACTAATGCTGACTAATTATGGCCTTTTTCTTGCCAAAGGTTTGAAAATAAGGGAATGTGAAAATATTGCTGTTGACTCTTAAATGTGTAAGGAAATTCTGCACTCTGAACTCTGACTGCTGAACAAACATGCTGTCACGGAGTCAGGCGAGAAATGAATGATCGTATGTCCTGTGTGGCGCAGCGGAAGCTCAAACGCGGATACACGGTGAGTAGGTTAAACCACGCCAGTTTGATCTGAGAACGCTCCAAAACGGGTTGAGATTTCCACCAAAGTCGCGTTCTCTGCAGCACACCAAACAGGTAAATAAAGCGCTCGAAGAAAGGCAGGTTTACTCACATGAGTTGAAGAGAGATTAGGACCGGAGTTGGAGCTCGCATGAGCTCATGTCTGGTGCAGACCAAAATCACTCACTACCTCTGGCAAATACCCTCCGTGAGAGATTGCCCAAGGTCCTCAATGACCTCACGTGACTCAGTCGTGTGACAATGCCCCCCTCCCAGGACCGGCACCAGGCGGTCGGGATGGAGACCCGGCAGGCGGTGATCTGGATGAAGCTGGATCCAAGATGAACGCCCGGGAACCCAAGACCGCTCCTCCGGACCGTAACCCTCCCCAGTGGAAACAGGATGGATCCCGGAGGGTTGTGGGCAGCTGGAGCCTACCTGAAGGTGACAGGGTTTTAACCGGTGGTGATCTTGAAGTCCGATGAGCGAGCAGTGAGTTTTTTAGAGTCAGTCTTTAAGTTGATATTGCGAGTGGATAAAAAAACCCTGTCACCAACCATGGAACAGTCCCGTTGATTGCCGGCACACCCGGCGGACCAACTCTGCCAGGCAAGCCCAAGGACATCTCACCTCCGGTTCTTGATGTTCGAACACCGGAGGTTGATGCCGTAGCATACCTCGAATGGGCTCAGGTTGGTGGCAGAGGGCGTGTGAATGTTGTGGAGTTCAGCCCAGGCGGGTAGCGTGCCCCAGGAGCGCCCCACTGCTGCTTTAAAAAGCATGGGAGAAGCGCTCCCGCTGTTGGTTGGCCCCTCCCGTCTGACCGTTAGTCTGTGGGTGAAATCCGGACGACAGACTAGAGGTGGTCCCGATCAGACGGCAGGGGCCCTACCAGGAGGCAGCTGTGAACTGGGGCCCTCTGTCCGAGCGATGTCCTTGGGAACCCATGCAGGCGGACTACGTGTTCGAGTATGAGCTCCGCAGTGGTCTTGGCAGAGGGAGTCCGGTGAGAGCCACCAGGTGCACAGCCTTGGAGAACCGATCCACAATGGTCAGGATGGTGTTCTTCCTAGAGATTCGGGCAGTCCAGTGAGGAAGTGTGGAGATGGGGGCCCAGGGGTGTTTGGGGATGGGGGGGGCTGCCCCCGGGGGAAAGGGGGGTTTTGTTAGTCTTGGGAAGGGCGAAAGGTGTTACATGCCGGGGCGTCGGCTGTACGTCTCCCTCCGTCCTCCAAAAACCCCCTGGCGATGAAAAGTAAATGGTCCCCCTGGCCCCCCCGGGTGCCCTCCCGGGAGGGGAAATTCGTCCCCCCACGGGTACCTTCCCGGGGGCGTGGGTGTCGGGTGCGAAGGCGCCCAGAAAGGGGTGCCCGGGAGGTGGGGGATTTTGGCTGTGACTTTTGGGGGGCCCCTCTCTTTTCCCTTTTCCCCCCCAGGGGGAGGGGGCGGGGCCCCGTGGCAGGACGGGCGCGGCCCCCGGGTGGTGGTGGAGTCCCCCCGCTGATGTTGGCGGGAGTTCACACCCTTTTCCCGACCCGGGCCCGGTAGGTGGCTGGAATTTGAAATGTTAAAGGGGAAAAAGGGCCCACCGCGCCTGCCTGGGGTTAAGCTGTTTGGTCTGGGCGGATGACGGTGAGGTTCTGGTGGTCAGTCAGGACGGTGAATGGGTCGCCGCCGCCCTGGAGCCAGTGACGCCATTTTCCTCCAATGCCCCTTGATGGCCAACAGTTCACGGGTCCTACCCGGCACGCTGCTGAGTGGGATTGAATTTTCTAGAGAAAAAACTACATGGGTGTAGTTTGCGTCTGGACCACGTTGCGAGAGGGACGGCTCCTACGCCCCACATCGGAGCGTCCACCTCAACAACGAAGGGTTTCATCCGGGTTGGGGTGGGTGAGGACTGGAGCGGTGGTGAACAGGTGGCACAAGGTCTTGAGAAGGCTTGGATGGCTTCGGGGTGGGTGAAGGCTCCATGAGATGGTTTGGTGAGAGCAGTGAGAGGTGCTGCCGGATCACTGAAGCCCTGGATAATCGCCTGTAGAAGTTGGCGAACCCAGAACGCTGCAGCTGTTTGAGACTGAGGCGAGTGTAGGAGCCACAAAAAGGAAAGTTTCCCCCAGTTTCCCGGGGGGTCCATCCCCACCCCCTGGGGGAGAGGGCGAACCCAGGAATGTGGGGGAGTGCTGGTGGAAATTTCCCCCTTTGCAGTAAAACTGAGGGGCCCCAAAAACCCTTGGCATTTTCCCCGGCCCATGCGGGGTGGTTCCCCCCAGGGGTCTTGGAATATATGGGATATAAATCCAGGTAGGCGTCCTTGCCCCAACATGCCCCCGGGGGGCGTCATTGATAAACTGGAAATAAGAGGATTTCACGGACCAAGCAAGGCAAACAGGGCCCGTAGTGGCGGGGGGGGGTTAGGGGGCCGTCTTCCCTCCCCGCCCCCCCGATGCGGACCAAGTTGTAGGCCCCCCGTAAGCCCAACCGTGAAAAAAGGGGCCCAGAGAGGGCCCAGGGGGGTTTGTTGGAAAGGGGGGTGGATGGCGTTCTTGTTGGTGATCTGGTTCGGCCCCGATAATCCACACAGGGGGGGGCCCCCGTCCTTCTTCTTAACGAAGAAAAGCCGCGGCCGCGAGAGCTGGAAGGGCAGATAGTGCCGGCCCGGAGCCCTTCCGCTACGTACTCTCCATCGCTTGATGTTCGGTGGCAGACCTCAGGGAGTACAGGTGGCATGGAGGAGCACACGCGCCCGGCACGAGGTCAATGGCCGAGATCGTAGGGACGGTGAGGTGGAAGCTGGGTAGCGCTGCGGCACTGGAGCACCTCGGCCAGGTCGCGATCTCGGGACAGGGACCTCCTCAGGGTTGATAGCTCGGAGGCCTCGGACTCCCCTGAACAAATCCCAACCGGCGCCCGGGAGCAGAGCTCCTGGCAGGTCGCCCCCAGTGGACTATCTTGTGGTTGGTCAGGAGATGAAGGAGTCGTGCAATGAGCCAAGGATGTCCCAGGATGGCGGTGGAGAAGGTGATCTTGGTGATGAATAGTTGGATCTTTGGGAGTGATTGCCAATGATGAGGTGAATTTCTTTGGTGCGTCGGTTGAAGGGCTGAGATTGAGGCGACAAATCGATGGCTGTGATGGTTAACGGTTGGGATAACACCTCAGTCTCAATCCCCAGCTGGGCAGCAAAATCCTGATCGATAAAGTTACCAGCCACACCTGAGTCAGCAAATGCGGTGGTCACGATCCGTTGGTGGCCTGGCGAGGATTGAAACCTGAAAGGAGCATCCAGGTTCGGCGGGACAGGTTTTGTTCGTCACCGGACCAGGCAAAGACCTCCCCCTCTTTACCTGGTCTGTCGTTTCGGCCGGAGAGGGCAGGTGCTCGATGGTGATCTGGGGGAGCGCAATAGGCACATAGACCCTGCGGTGGCGTCTAGCCCCTCTCTGCCGCCGACAGGAGGTGCGTCTATTTGCATGGGCTCCCCGGCTCCGGTTGAGTGGGCTCTGAGGGAGAGAATAGGTGGAGGGAGGAGAGGCGCGACAGCGTAGGTGACGGTGAATCCAGGGTCCTTGTGCGGGGGGAAGGTGCCTGTGGAGGAATGAGGAACAGGGGGTTAGTGCGGTGTGGGTGGTGACGCATCCTCTGATCGACCCGGAAGGCCAGCTGGATCATGCCCTCCAGGGTTTTAGATGATATAGCAGACGGAGTCAGACGAGAAATGAATGATCGAAATATGTCCCTGTGTAGCGCAGCGGAAAACTCAAACGCGGATACACGAGTGAGTAGGTAAACCACGCAGTTTGATCTGAGAACGCTCCAAAAACGGAGTTGAGATTTCCACCAAGAAATCCGCGTTCTCACACGCACACAAACAGGTAAATAAAGCGCTCCGAAGAGCAGAGAGTTTACTCACGTGAGTTGAAGGAGATTCGGGACCGAGAGTTGAGCCTCGCATGAGCTCAATGTCTGGTGCTGGATCGTCACCTACTTCCTGCTTAAATACCTGCGTGAAGTTACTTCCGGGTCCTCGTGACCTCACGTGACTCGGTGCGTGTGACAGTACCCCCCTCCAGGACCGGCACCAGACGGTCCCGGGATGGAGGATACCCGGCGACGGTAGTCCTGGATGAGAGCTGGATCCAAGATGAACCGCCCGGGAACCCAAGACCGCTCCTCCGGACCGTAACCCTCCCAGTGGAAAACAGGATGGATCCGGAGGGTTGTGGGCAGCTGGAGCCTGAAGGTGACAGGGTTTAACCGGTGGGTGATCTTGAAGGGTCCGATGAAGCGAGCAGTGAGTTTTTTAGAGTCAGTCTTTAAGTTGATATTGCGAGTGGATAAATAAACCCTGTCACCAACATGGAACAATCGTCCCGGTGGGTGCCGGCACCGACGGACCAACTCTTGGGCAGACGGGACATCCACCTCCGGTTCTTGATGTTCGAACACCGGAGGTTGATACCCGTAGCATACCTCGAATGGGCTCAGGTTGGTGGCAGAGGACGTGTGAATGTTATTGGAGAGTTCAGCCCAGACGAGGTAGCGTGCCCAGGAGCGCTGATGCTCGCCGGCAAAGCATCGGAGGAAGCGCTCCAGCTGTTGGTTGGCCCACTCCGTCTGACCGTTAGTCTGTGGGTGAAATCCGGACGACAGACTAGAGGTGGTCCCGATCAGACGGCAGAAGGCCTGCCAGAACTTGGCTGTGAACTGGGGCCCTCTGTCCGAGACGATGTCCTTGGGGAACCCATGCAGGCGGACTACGTGTTCGAGTATGAGCTCCGCAGTGGTCTTGGCAGAGGGAGTCCGGTGAGAGCCACCAGGTGCACAGCCTTGGAGAACCGATCCACAATGGTCAGGATGGTGTTCTTCCCTAGAGATTCGGGGAGTCCAGTGACGAAGTCGATGGAGATGTGGGACCAGGGTCGTTTGGGGATGGGGAGGGGCTGCAGCTCGCCGGTGGAAGGGGTGTTGTTAGTCTTGGAGCGAGCGCAGGTGTTACATGCCTGGACGTACAGCTGTACGTCTCTCCTCAACGTCCTCCACCAAAACGCCCTGGCGATGAAAGTGATGGTCCTCTGGACTCCCGGGTGTCCTGCCAGAGTGGAGTCGTGCCCCCACTGGAGTACTTCCTGGCGTAAGGTGTCGGGTACGAAGAGACGTCCAGTAGGGGTGTCCGGAGGTGGAGGATTTTGGCTGTGACTCTGGCGGACTCTCTCTTCTAACCCCCACCGGAGGGGAGCCAAGATGACGTGACGTGGCAGGACAGGCGCGGCCTCCGTGGTGGTGGAGTCTCGCTGATGTTGGCGGGAGATGGCGTCCGCTTTGCTGTTCTTCGAACCGGGCCGGTAGGATAGCTGGAAGTTGAAATGTTCGAAGAACAGGGCCCACCGCGCCTGCCTGGGGTTAAGCTGTTTGGTCTGGCGGATGACGGTGAGGTTCTGGTGGTCGGTCCAGACGGTGAATGGGTCGCCGCCGCCCTGGAGCCAGTGACGCCATTCCTCCAATGCCCACTTGATGGCCAACAGTTCACGGTCCCCTACCCCGTAACGCTGCTGAGTGGGATTGAATTTTCTAGAGAAAAACTACATGGGTGTAGTTTACCGTCTGGACCACGTTGCGAGAGGACGGCTCCTACGCCCACATCGGAGGCGTCCACCTCAACAACGAAGGGTTTGTCCGGGTTGGGGTGGGTGAGGACTGGAGCGGTGGTGAACAGGTGGCACAAGGTCTTGAAGGCTTGGATGGCTTCGGGGGTGAGGTGAAAGGCTCCATGAGATGGTTTGGTGAGAGCAGTGAGAGGTGCTGCAGTTGCGCTGAAGCCCTGGATAAATCGCCTGTAGAAGTTGGCGAACCCCAGAAAACGCTGCAGCTGTTTGAGCGACGAGGGTAGGGGCCACAAACGCACAGCTTCCAGCTTCTGGGGGTCCATGGCCACACCCTGAGGGGAGATGACGAAGCCGAGGAATGTGGTGGAGTGCTGGTGAAAAGCACATTTCTCCAACTTGCAGTACAACTGATGGGCCAGCAACCTTCGTAGCACTGCTCGGACATGCTGGGTGTGTTCCTCCAGGGTCTTGGAATATATGAGGATATCATCCAGGTAGGCGTAGCACCAACGACCCAGCATGTCCCGGAGGACGTCATTGATGAACTGTTGAAATACAGACGGACTGTTGCACAGACCAAACGGCATAACTAGGGTCTCGTAGTGGCCGGTGGGGGTTATGAAGGCCGTCTTCCACTCATCGCCCTCCCTGATGCGGACCAAGTTGTAGGCACTCCGTAAGTCCAGCTTCGTGAAGAAGCGGGCACCAGAGAGGGCGTCCAGGGCGGTGTTGGTAAGAGGGAGTGGATGACGTTCTTGATGGTGATCTGGTTCAGCCCCGATAATCCACACAGGGACGAAGACCCCCGTCCTTCTTCTTAACGAAAAAAAACCCGCCGCCGGGGGGCTGGAAGGGCAGATAGTGCCGGCCCGGAGCCCTTCCGCTACGTACTCCTCCATCGCTTGATGTTCGGTGGCAGACAGGGAGTACAGGTGGCCGCGAGGGAGCACCGCGCCCGGCACGAGGTCAATGGCGAGATCGTAGGGACGGTGAGGTGGAAGCTGGGTAGCGCTGCGCTTGCTAAAGACCTCGGCCAGGTCGCGATCTCCTCCAGGTTGATATCGGAGGCCTCGGACTCCCTGAACACGTCCCAACCGGCGCCCGGAGACAGAGCTCCTGACAGGTCGCCCCCCAGTGGACTATCTTGTGGTTGGTCCAGGAGATGAAGGGGTCGTGTGCAATGAGCCAAGGATGTCCCAGGATGACGGGTGGAGAGGTGATCTTGGTGATGAATAGTTGGATCTTTTCGGAGTGATTGCCAATGATGAGGTGAATTTCTTTGGTGCGTCGGTTGACAGGGCTGAAGTTGAGGGGGCGACCGTCGATGGCTGTGATCGTTAACGGTTGGGATAACACCTCAGTCTCAATCCCCAGCTGGGCAGCAAAATCCTGATCGATAAAGTTACCAGCCACACCTGAGTCAACAAATGCGGTGGTCACGATCCGTTGGTGGCCCACGAGGATTGATACCTGAAGGAGCATCCGGGATTCGGCGGGACAGGTTTTGTTCGTCACCGGACCAGGCAAAGACCTCCCCCTCTTTACCTGGTCTGGCCGTTTCCCGGCCGGAGAGGGCAGATTGCTCGATGGTGATCTGGGGAGGCGCAATAGGCACATAGACCCTCGCGGTAGCGTCTAGCCCTCTCTGCCGCCGACAGGGAGGTGCGTCCTATTTGCATGGGCTCCCCGGCTCCGGTTGAGTGGGCCTCTGAGGCGATAGGTGGAGGAGGAGAGGGCGCAGCGACAGCGTAGGTGACGGGTGAATCCAGGGTCCTTGTGCGGGGGAAGGTGCCTGTGGAGGAATGAGAGACAGGGTTAGTGCGGTGTGGGTGGTGACGCATCCTCTGATCGACCCGGAAGGCCAGCTGGATCATGCCCTCCAGGGTTTTAGATGATATAGCCGTGAGTCTACCTCCACCTCGCTCTCAGGGTGTTGGAAGGCGGCCCTGAGCTGGTTGGTAAATGCTGGGTACGAGTGGGCGGAGTCGCCGTCGGCCTTCAGGACCGCCGTAGCCCACTCGGCTGCCTGCCCGGTGAGAAGTGAGACGAGCAAGGCGATCCGGCTGCGGTCTGTGGGGTAACGTGATGGCTGGAACTCAAAGATGAGAGAGAGATTAGTGAGAAAGACATCACACCGGGCACCGGATCCATCCCACTTATCCGGGAGTGAAATTTTGGGTTGGTGGGCGGGGCGGATTGGTTCCGCGGGGGCGATCTGTGCAGCAGCCAGGTCATCATAGTCTGCTTGCAGGGTGGTGAGATCCGATTGGAGCGCCTCGCACTCCGCCCGAAGACCCGCGGTCTCGGCACGAAGCGCGGTAACCTCCGCTCGGAGTCCCACCATCTCCTGCTTCAGACCCATGATTTCCATGGACTGCTGCTGGATCACACCCCACAGTTGTTCCAAATCCGCCGGGACCATTTCGGGACCAGACATTCTGTCACGGAGTCAGACGAGAAATGAATGATCGAAATATGTCCCTGTGTAGCGCAGCGGAAAACTCAAACGCGATACACACGAGTGAGTAGGTAAACCACGCAGTTTGATCTGAGAACGCTCCAAAACGGAGTTGAGATTTCCACCAAGAAATCCGCGTTCTCACACGCACACAAACAGGTAAATAAAGCGCTCCGAAGAGCAGAGAGTTTACTCACGTGAGTTGAAGGAGATTCGGGACCGAGAGTTGAGCCTCGCATGAGCTCAATGTCTGGTGCTGGATCGTCACCTACTTCCTGCTTAAATACCTGCGTGAAGTTACTTCCGGGTCCTCGTGCCCTCACGTGACTCGGTGCGTGTGACACATACTGCTTTTTACTTCACACACCTTACTTATGGAAAATAGCATGTTTTGGACACACATAAAAACGAGGCTGTGTCAAACACGTAAGTGCTGTTGACTTGCGAGGATCCTCTACTTTCCTGTAAAATGAAGAAAATATGTTCAATATTCTGCTTAAAAAGTTATTTTTTTCTTGTCCACAGCTTCTTTCACTTTATTAAGCATAATCGTCTGCAATATTTACAGAGTGGTTATTTATCCTAAAAGATTTTCATTGTAATTTGGCATTTGCATTATCTTGCATTGGCAACAAACCTCGGCAAGCTTTCATCGTTGTGGTTGCCAGATGTTAAGAGTTTAAATCCCCCCCCTTTTTTTTAAATAAATCAATACATCTGTCAAAAGGGTTACTTAGGGTATGCTTACATGATAATGATGCACTACAAAATGGAAAAGCCAATGTTGTCAAAACGATCCCTATTCACACAGATCTGCAAAAACAGCTAAAAAATGCTATATTATACCAGGTCAGTAGTTTGAGAAATATTTCAGTATGGTTGTGTTTTATAATGGACACTCGCTAAAGAGTGCCTTCAGATCACCACATTTGACAAATTCAGAATGTTTTTATTTGTATTTTTAATTTGTGTTTTGCTCTGTTTAATAATTCTGAATAGCAATCCATACATATCTATATACAGTCAGGTTAAAGGAGAAGTTAACTTCCAGAAGAAAGATTTACAGTTTTGAACGTCCAAAATGCAGTTTAAATGCAGTTTCAAAGGGCTCTAAATGATCCCAGCTAAGGAATAAGGGTTTTATCAATCTGAAATGATTGGTCATTTTCTAAAAAAAATATACAAATGTATACTTTTTAACCTCAAATGCTCATGTTGTCTAGCTCTGCCATGCGCATGCGTACTCTATGTAATCCGGTTCAATACAGTTGGCGAAAAACTCCTATCTTATTTTCTCCTCCAACATTAAAATCATCCTACATCGCTGCAGAAGTACCGACCCAGTGTTTACAAAGTGAACATGCAAAGAAGATCAAACATGCTTTACAAAAAAAAAAAAAAAAAAAAAAAAAAAAAAAGGTAAAACAGCGATGTAGGATGATTTTGAAGTTGGAGGAGAAAATGAGAGGAGAGTTTTTCGACATACTCTAACTGTCTTGACCCGGATTACACAGAGTATGCATACACATCGCAGAGCTAGACAAGACAAGCATTTGAGGTTAAAAAGTATATAATTTTTTTGTTTTTAAATGACCGATCGTTTTGCTAGATAAGACCTTTAATCCTCTGCTGGGATCGTTTAGAGCCCTTTTGAGGCTGCACTGAAACTGCATTTTGGACGTTCAAACTCACAGACACCATTGAAGTCCACTATATGGAGATAATTCCTGAAATGTTTTCCTCAAAAAACTATTTCTTTATGATTGAAGAAAGAAAGGCATGAACATCTTAAATTTTTGTTCTGGAAGTAAATTTCTCCTTTAAGACAACTGGTATAGTGGTCTGTTGGCATCTCCATGTGGACCTGTATTGCAGCTTGACTTGTAGTTATTTACATATGTATAGAAAATGGTCTAAACAAATGTAACATTTTTTTAAAAAAAAACAACAGTTTTTGCTGTTTCACTGTGTACATCAATTATTATTAAAATTAAAATCAAAATGTTTTCATTTTCTTGAAAAAAGCTTTCAGGAAATTTAGTTTTGTGGGAATCATCCTCAATCTTGAACTTGGTAAAACAATTAACTTTATTTAAAATGTTTCAAGTCTTAATACTTTTCCTTTATACTGGGATAAATAGACTGAACACATATTATGTCACCATTTTTTATTTTTTTTTTTTTTAGTTGAGATGATAACACCAATGTTTTCAAAAGTTTGCGTTTTCAGGACCCCAAACCACTGCTGTCGTGTAAAAGAATGGCCAAAATATATAAACAGTTTTCATGTGTCACGTAAACTTCCTGTAATCAGCCCAATCTGGCAACCTTGCGCACACGTTCTCTCTAGTCTAGTATATGGTACCAACTGTATTTGCATACAATTAAATATGGAATCTATCATGACTGGCCCATTGATTTTGGGGATCGTATTTGCTGTTATAAATCAGATTTATTGTCTTTTAATTCAACTATATTTACAAATAGTTATTTATTTACTATAACTTTTATTTTATAGTATATAATGCTCGTTTAAAACCCAAATTCTTTGGGCTACTTGTTTGTTTACAAAATGCCATCAGACATAGAATCCAATTAGGTAATTAAACTGTTTGAGATTTAGTGTGAGCTTGCATCTTTTTATGCGCCGTTGTCCTTGAATGAGGTTCATCAACTGAAGTTTATACTATTTTGCATACGTAATGTATTGAATTCTTTAAAAAGTTTTAACATGATCTATATATAGACTTTCAGCAATGTAGAGCACAATATGATAAAGTCTGCAGGTAGGCAGATGGCTCAGAGTGATCGAGAATGACGTACTGCTGTCAAACGGGCAGGGCCCTGGAGTCCATCTCCATCTGTAAGAGAAAAAAAAAAGAACAAAAAATGAACTATGTACAACAGGGGCTTGAAAAACGAGTCGTCTGGACATCGTGCTCCCCTGCCCGCTCCCTTAATTGCTCTCTTCTCTCTCTGGACTGAAACTCATCCTCCCATTCCTCTGCTGGAGGAAGTACAGCAGTGAGACGGTGCCCCAAGGCCCTTTCTGCTGTCCTCTTTACGTCACAGTACCTCCACAGAGATAGAAAGGAAGTGTGTTTCCTGATGAAAGACAAAATGTGGCTCTGTGCCCACTTCACTAAATGCCAACTGCTACATACTGTTAGCAGAACGGTAGGAGGTCTGTAGATATGCCTGCATCAACCTTCCAGACATGCTGTTCTTGATGAAAAACTAGGATTGCTCATTCAACATGTGAATTTAGTGGTTAATTACAAAAAATAATAATGTTCCACAATTTAAAATGAACTCTGTAAAAGCGTAAATATAAAATGACATTTATTTGATAAAAAATACAGAAAAAAACAATGATACTGCAAAATTCTATTACAATATATATATATATATATATATATATATATATATCACACGATCCTTCAGAAATCATTCTAATATGCTGATTTATTATTAGAATTATCAATGCTGGAAACAATTTTTTTTTTTTTTACAACCTGTGATTCAAGATTCTTTGATGAATAACAAGTTAAATAGAACAGCATTAATTCAAAATATAAATAATTTCTAACAATCAAAATCTATGCTATCACTTTTTATTAATTTAACACATCCTTGGTGATTAAAGGTATTAACTTCTTTAAAAAACAGTACAAACAGTAGTGTGTATTGTTAGAAACGATTTCTATTTTAAATAAATGCTGTTCTTTTTAACTTTTTATTCATCAAAAAAAATAACTAAATAAATAAATAATTAATTTTTAAAAAATGCAACACAACTGTTTTCAGCACTGATAATAAATCAGTATTTTAGAATGATTTCTGAAGGATCATGTGACACTGAATACTGAAGTAATGATGCTGAAAAATTCAGCTTTAATCACAAAAATAAATGTGATTTTTTAAGTATATTCAAATAGAAGAATGCTGTTTTACATTGTAATATTTCAAAATAAAATAAAATGGAATAAAAAGTATGGGTAATCAGGTAAACCTAAGTTGCTTTAGTCCAGTAAGACTTGGTATTAAAATAATAAAATATTCCTAACAATATTAAAGTTATTCTTACGGTTGTAACAATCAGTAATGATTTTTACTGATATGAAAACATGTAAATTATGTCCTAAGCATGGACCTTTTTAACTGTACATAAGCCTTTTACTTAATAAAAAGTATGAACTATTAATCAGATGACAGAAGGCATTAAATAGATTGTGTTCAATAGGATTTTTTGCTGTTTTGATCATGTTGATAAATTAGAGGCCTTAGAAATTTGTGTATCAAATAAGATCCAACATAAGGATTAAAGAATTGATTTCAAAGCCACATTTATTCAATACTTTTGGCTGCCATCATAATTTAACATCTAAGAAATTAAGAGGCTACAAATTCTCTGCAAATATTGCTGTATGTGCTTTATTTGATGTATTAATCTTCATATTATGACAGATAATTCAGTTTTAATCAGTTGACAGCTTTGCAAAGAACACCCAGCTAAAAATAGTCTAAAATAAATTCTTTCCTCAGCTCTAAGTCAGCCTAAACTGACCAGAATCGAATTGGATCACGGAGGTGGTGTGCATTGAGCTCCACTGGAGGTGGCAGGCACAGGTGTATGTGTTCTGTGAGCCGCTCCAGCAGGTTACGGGCAGACAGATGGTGCGGGTGGAGGAGAGGTGGGATGCAGTAGTTGTATGTGTATGTGCCAGCCGTGGCCACTTTGGCCCTGAGAGCTGCTTTAGCTCAGCTGCTGCTCCACAGCTCAATGTGCTTTAGCTCCTACAGCACCGAATGCAAGTAAAGATTGCCAGTGCAAGCAATTCTAGGATCATCCATGTACCAAGACCAAGCAACTGAAATCACAGCAGGGAAATTACAGATCAACGTGCAGCTGGGGTCAAAAACCTATGGCATGGCGAAATCACTGAGGGATAGAAGTGTGTGCCTTTGTGAAAAAGAAGTATGCTTTATTGTACTGAATGTGCACTTGTAGTATATATCATATCAAATATTAAAAGTGTATTAAAAAATTTACTTGTAAATAATGTAATGTTAATGTAATAAAGTGTCATTTAAAATGTGCTTAAAAAGAGTAGACTAATGACTTTTCTTAACACTTAAGTGGCACTTTTTTGATTGTCAAATTAAAAGTTTTACTCAAGGTACTTTTAAAATCATAATGTGTTAATAATCTTGTCATAAAGCACATGTAAAGCACTTAATTATATATAGACAGACACATTTCAATGGAAATGTAAATATATTTAAGTTTAGCATACAGAAATGCTTGTCAGTAACCATATTTCAAAGACAATAGGAGTAATTATGAAATTACATATAAAGATGTGCTTAAGTCCTACTTAAGTGGGTCAGAAAGCACTCTAAAGTTAAACCAATTGCATTTAATATAATTAGGGGCCAAACACAGAAGGTGCGAAGGCACCTATTGTAGGCATTCTTATTCTTCTTCTTCCACATTTGAGTCTATGGCAGCCCATAGAACCGCTTGCAGGAAAGTTGTGTAATTTAGCACACTAATAGAGGACAGTCCCAACATTAACCACAGCAAGCTTGGAGACTCTAACTCACCACCACTTATCCAAAGTTTCAATCATTTTATGTCAATGACTTTAGAACCGTAAGGTCTAGAAGGAAAATTATTTTTTTCCTCTGAATCCTTGGTTCATGCTGAGTCACAGACACTAACATTTTAAAATCGTAAGGTTTAGTTTTTCGCTATTTTTAATAGTTAATAAAATCTACTTTTTCTAACTCATCCTAGACGGTTTGTCTGATTTTTAGAGAAAATGGCTCAGATCATCTTCAGGCATGCTGGCAAAAAGTTATGGAATTCAAGTTGATTAGTCAAACCGTTGTCGATTAACGCACAAATGAATTTGACAAAAAGCCCGGGAAAAAAAAGTCGGAACATACCCAGTTTTTGAATTTTGACGTAAAATGCTATATTTTACGAACACATTGCTGTATCGTTACGAAACTCTGTATGTATCTTTGGCACCATGACCTGACAGTACTCAAAAAGTTTGGGGTCAGCACCACCAAAAGTTATAATGAAATTTCCAAAAATGCTAATAACGTTTGAATAAATTGGACTATTGTAATAAAACTGGTCTCAATATATTCTTTGGGTCATGCCGAGAACATCGATACCATTTATGCCAAAACTGGCCGCCATTTTGATTCATGTTGAAAACCTACTTTTTCAAACTCCTCCTAGACCGTTGGTCCAGTTTTTACCAAATTTGACTCGGATCATCTTCAGATGGAAAGATGCCAAACTACATCTGAGGCTGTATCTCTGCAAAGCTTTGACATATTGACACCAAACTTTGTATGAGCCATTGCCACCTCTCACTGACCACGCCACACCAATTTGGTTACAGTGCCACCTACTGATTGAGAGTACTACACTATTCATTAACCATTAATTATGAAATTTCCAAAAATGCTAATAACTTTTGATTGCATTAGTCTTTTGTAATGGTCTTAAAAAATTGATTGATGTTGAAAACCTACCTTTTCCAACTCCTCCTCGACCTTTGCTCTGATTTTAACCAAAATTCAGTCAGATCATCTTCAGACTTTGCTGACAAAAAGTTATGGATTTCGTGTTGATAAAATGCCCCAACAAATTTGAGGCCTGATGCCAAACTGCATCTTAGGCTGTATCTGTGCAAAGCTTTGACATAATGACACCAAACTTTGTGTGTGCCATTGTCACCTCACACAAAACACGCAAAATTTTAAAACAGCACCACCTATTGGTCAAACGTGATAACCCATTAAATCATATTACTAGTGGTTGTATTTATGATTTTTCAGCCATTTTTTTTTTTCTGCCATCATCCTAAAATGCTTTTAATTACTCATTGTTGTAGCTGGTCTGTTGCTCCATGCCATGCTTAGCTCCTCATTTTAATTTAGGAAAAGTTGTTTGCACCTGCATATTAATGCACATTTTGATTTAATCAGTTATTATTGTCACACAGCCTGTTTTAATAAGTTTGGAACTATAAGTACTATTAAAAGAAGATCATTTGAACCATTTAAACCTGAAAACAAAAACAAAACAAAACAAAACAAAAAAAAAAAAAAAAAAAAAAAAAAAAAAACAGATTTAGAAAGTGTACAAAAAAATGCTTACAAAGTTTTAAAATTTTGTTTTATTTCAGGGTTACTAATCAAATAAGCAGGTTACTTTCCAAAATTGTTTACTATTTCTACAGTTTTAGATTTGTAAGATATTTTAATGTTTTAAATGAAGTCTCTTCTGCTCACCAAGAACACAGTTTATTTGAAATAAATATCTTTTATAACATTATAAATGTCTTTACTATCACTTTTGATCAATTTAATGCATCCTTGATAAAAGATAATCATTTCTTCTTCTTTTTTTCAGATTAATGCTGTTCTTTTGAACTTTCTAGTCATCAAAGGATCCTGAAAAAAGTACACAATGCTGTTTTTTTTTTTTTTTTTTTTTTTTTAAATGATAATAACAAATTGATCACCAAAACAGCGTATCTGAATGATTTCTAAAGGATCATGTGACAGTGAAGACTGAAGCGTTACAATAAATTACATCTTAAAATACATTACCATAGAAAACAGTTATATTTCACAATATTTTTGTTTTTGGTGTATTTTTGATCAAATCCCTGCCTTGTTTTTTTTTTTTTTTTTACATTTAAAAAATCTTACTTTTGAACAGTTATGTTTACATCACTGCTGATGTCACAGCACATTTGGTGTTTAAAAATTAGATGAGGGTGAGTTAGTAATCGATGTTAAAATACTTAACCTGAAACCTCAGCTGAACCAGAATCTGGGGCGTAACAAAGTTAGGCATGTTTGGCACATTACTTTGACCACAACGGTTGTGTTAAAGAGCTTTTTGACAGCAGCTTTTTATAAGCAGACCAGTGCCCATTAATATTAATTGCAGGCCAGAACAGAGAAGTGGAGATACTGCATCCTAAGGCAGAAAAATTCAGCACTCATTGAGTTTAATCTATCTGTTTTCTATTAATTCCCGCCACATGAATACTAATCGCTCAGTGGGCTTAATGGCCTCCAAAATCACATATTAGATTTCCACTTTCCAAAGTGACCTTTTCCATGCTGATAGCATCACCTGTGCTACATCACAAGGTAACAGTTTTATCTTAATAGGATGGGATTTGTGCAGGATGGCATCCCCTTTCACAAACTGCTCACATTTACATTTTGACACACAATGAATTGTTACCCAGGGGAGCTGTTTTCAATCTTGGTTAGCAAACAGAGTCGGCATCCAAATAAATGCCAACATGGCACTCCACCTAGACCTGTGAATGGAGAGGTTCAGTTGGTTCTTCAGCGGCAAGGTTTATCATATTTATTTCGTTATTTTTATGTGTTTGAAGCAGAGTGAGATTAATTAGCTGTTAATACTGATGGAAATGACACTTGTAGTTCAGAAACCCATTATGGTTGTAGCTTTCAAGATACAGTTTTCTCACTGTACACTCATAACACGTCAACAGACTAGTTTCATTCCCTGCACTAAAAAATGGTGTACAAACGTAGAAATTACTAGTAAATTTCTTTTCGGTCACATTTTATTTTAAGGTCCAATTCTTACTATTAATAAAGCATTGACTATGACTTTTGCCTCAATAAACTCCTAATTTGCTGCTTATTAGTTAGTAAGGTAGTTGTTAAATTTAGGTTTTGGGTAGGATTAGGGATGTAGAATATGGTAATGTAGAATAAATCATTTATAAGTACTAATAAACAGCCAATACGTTATTAATAGGCATGCTAATAAGCAATTAGTTAATATTAAGAATTGGTCCCTATACTAAAGTGCTACCATATTTTCTTGTAAAACATATTCTAGCTTTATTTTATTTACAACTTACTGTTTTTTCTTACAAAGCTTTTTAAGACAGTTTAGAAAATGTCTTATATTCATATCCATATTGATTAAAATATATCTTTAAAATATGTTTGACAACTTTCTTTGATTAAGATGTGTACACTAGGAGTCGATCAATATGTATTTTTCAGATCCAAAGCCCGCACAGGTTATTACAGATCAAGTAGACCGATAACCGATATTTTGATGTCTGGTGTAAAAATTAAGAATAGCAAGGGCTCTGACAAAAACTTTCTTTACATGCTTAAATTATTTTACTATAAAATACTATATTTTATTTTACTATTATTTTACTACAAAATGCTTAATATTGGTGCCGATAAACGGCCACACTGATAATGGGTTGACCCCTAGTGCAGTGTTGTCAGTGTGCAGTGAAAAATAATCAAAAGCGTTCTGTCTCATATGTTTCTTTATTATTATTTTAAATCAGTGCTATTGGTCATCGTTATGTCTGTTTGTGGGTTTTACAAATATTTAACCAATGAAAAGCATTCAAAATAGCTTGTGACTAAACCTTGTAACGCCATTTGATCCTCAAATTGTCAGTCAAACCTCATAACTCCACCCTGCCTCCATTTAGAATTAAGTGCCGCCACGCACAGTTTGATGCAATGCAATGCAAGGGTAAATAAAGAAATGATGTTTGAATAAGTAAGTTTCTTTAATCAAGAAACACTGTCTATAAAGGCTAATGTTTCTGTGTGTTTGAAGAGCGTAGAAGAGAGCATTTGCCACCTAGTTGTAGCCAATATATTTTTTGTATATTTTAAATATCCTGTGCCAAAGGTATTACACAACAAGAAAATCTGAGTGCCCGTAGCTACAATAAACTCTATCACTTGTAAATTGACGAAAACTTAATGCAATTAATTTACTGCCTCAGATGCGGCCAAAACACATACCGTCATTTGCTCGTCAAAAACCCCCTTAAATCCACTTGAGAATGATTTTCAGAAAATGTTAAGTGCAAGTGTCTGATCAAAAATACCAATTCTGTCAACACATTGTTTAATTGTTATTATTAAGATCTTTTCCCCTTTCTTTTTTCCCCTTCTTTTAAATAGTTAATTTATTTAATTAATTTATTTTTTTGTACTTCGTGGTGTGTTGTGGGATTTTTTTACTTATCAAAACTGTGCTGCGGCAGAAAAAAGGTTGGGAAACACTGCTCTAGTGTATATTCACATTCATTCACATGTCATTACTTCTTACTTGATGGCTGTACCACTTGCCCTTTTCTGCTATAAATAAAATAAAATACTATTTTCAGAACTTTATGACACCAACATGAATGCAAATCGAGGAACGTGGTGCATACACTCTTAAAAATAAAAGGTGCTTTAAAAGGTTCTTCGCAGCAATGCCATAGAAGAACCATTTTTGGTTCCACAAAAAATCATTCAGTCAAAGGTTCTTTAAAGAACCATCTCTTTATACTTTTTTATAATCTAAAGTTCTTCAGATGTTAAAGGTTCTTTATGGAACTGTTTAGACATAAAAGGTTCATCTATGGCATCGTGAAGCACCTTTATTTTTAAGAGTGTATGTTTAACACTAAATTGTTATAATTTTTCATTGACATAATCTTTGATATGACAGATTTGTCATGAACTCATTAAAGCAACTGTATGCAGTTTTGTGTATTTTCATGACTTCGGAGCCCAACAGCATTTCATGATTTAGGAGCAGTGTATCACATGCTGTTCATGTGCATTTGTTGCTACCATAAAACAATCTGCCCTTTTCACTGAATTTCCTGCCTGATGAACAGCATAGTAGGTTGTGAACATTAGTAAAATAAATGTTAGCAAAAGAAACAGAAGCCATTCGTCTAATTACAAGTCAGTATACCACAGGCCTGGTTCTGTGGGGGTGCTAGAGGGTGCTAAGCACCCTCAAACAAAATCAATAGCACCCTCAGGTCAAGCTGTAATAATGTAATTTCATATATATACTGTATATATTAAGGTTAGAGCACCCTCACTAATTTAAGAAGCACCCTCAGTGATTTGATTCTGGATCCGGACCTGACTGATAAAAATGTGGTGTAGTAAGTACTACAGAAAAGCAAATGTAATTTCTACGTGAAAAGGTTAGTTTAGGCAATCATTTTAAAAAACTTAAAACTAAATTCTATATTGGGTAACACTTTATTTTAATATGTCCATAATACAGAGTAATTACCTAATTAAGTACATAGTAGTAGCAGTTGTACTTACATGAAACAAAATGTACTTACCATGTAACTAAGTTGTGAACCAGCCTGTAATTACAGTTTGTAATTATGTAGATGTAATAGGCAGCTGTTACACATATGTAACAGGCAGAGTCTGTTACACCGCTTGTACACTTAAGTACAATCTTGATACACTTTATTTTAAGTAGCTTATGCCTGTGTAATATTATGTAATTGTAATGTAATTAGAAAAGCATTACATGTATTTCAGCTGTGTACTGGTGGGTTAAATCAAACAAAGGTGCAGCTGGACAAGGTGTAAAGTATAGATGCACATGAAGTACACTTAAGTACAATCTTGATACACTTTATTTTAAGTAGTTTATGTCTGTATTTACATGTTTAATTACGTTGTATAAAGTGTGCAACACATATGTAACAGTCTTTTGGTTACATATGTAGCTGTGTAACAGACTCTGCCTGTTACGTATGTGTAACAGTGGCTGCCTATTACATCTACATAATTGCAAACTGTAATTACAGGCTGTTTCATAACTTAGTTACATGGTAAGTACATTTTGATTCATGTAAGTACAAAGGCTACTACTAAGTAATTATTTAGGTAATTACTCTGTATTATGACACCTTAAAATAAAGTGTTACCCAATACTGTTACTTAATTCAAGCTTGTACAAGTTAAAGTGTAAATATAAACGTTATAAAATTAAGTAAAACCTACTCAACTTTTTTGATACTGGCGTTCCCCTCATGCACTGGGGCATGAATAATTTTTAAAGTTGATTTTTTTTCCTATTTTTTTATCATTATTTTTGTTGTTAGATTTAGTAACTTTTGATTTTGTTAGTTCTGGAGTTCATTTTACACTGAAAATGACACAATTATGCTCAAAAATGAACCACAGAATGTTACCGTCATCATGTATTGTGTACCAAGTATTGAAGTCTGTCTGTTCGGATGAGGGCCGCTTTACTGATTATGTAGATGTGGTGTCTACATGATATCCATTGTATAATTTACTTAAATGTTTCTAAGTAACGTACACCTTACAAGCATTGTTTAATTAGGTGCTATATTAAGTAAAATCAAAGTATTGCCAAATAAGCTTTGACTAAGAAAAATGACTCAAACTTTTGCTCGCCAAAATAAGATTTTCTTTGTTAAATATACTTAACTTAGGTAAGTAGATTTTACTTAATTCTATAAGTGGAAATATATAGAATTCTGTAATATTTACTTATCTTTACGAATGTTAAGTTCATAGTAAGTAGATTGTACAGAGCAGTAGCAGTAAGATTTACCTAAAATGTGCAAATTGTTACAAAGATTTAAGTTATTTTTTTCAGTGTACCATCAATATGATTCTGAAACTGATATTTTGTGGTGAAAACGTTCCTACAGTTGCTTTAAATACTAGACGTTATCATTTGCATGGGAGGAAAAACAGAACCAAATGACTTGTCCTTTAACAGCATGATTGTCAGACAGTCAAGCTGAATGTCTATCGTCAGATTGTCATCTATATCTCTTTGTCAGGACGGTGTCACACAGACCCAGCAGCTCATGCTGTGTTGACTGGCTCGTCTCACACATGACAGCAGTGCTTTCTCATTCTTGGAAGTGACTTCTCTGTTTATGCTGCCATGACCTACCGATGTTCTTTTGAATATTCAACAAGGCCAGTTTATTTATTTGTGTAACATGTAAATAAGCGTTAAATGTGGAGGAACACGCTGAGCAAACAGACTCCAAGTCCTCTTGCCAATACTAATCAACTCCTCTACTCCCAAAGGTTTCGACAGATTTTATTCTTCACAGGCATGAATTCCAACCTAAACTCAACAGATAGCAGCAGATCATGACGCTTCTGTACAAAGTGTTCTTCTATGCATTTTTTGCATAGTAACATAAAACCTATATTCCACAATGAACTTTTTGTTGAGTAAATACTTATTCCTTCTCATTCCTAATATACATTGACCTTGTAGGGTCATTAAAAGCAAATATTGACATAAATTTCCACTCTGGACATAACTTGGCTACTACTGTATGTATATGAAACACATACAGAATTTATTTGCTTTTTTTTTTAAATAATCATATTTTAAAAATGCACTTTTTTCAAATTGCTTAAAATTAGCTTAAATCTAAGCAATACTAAATTAGTTAAAATGTATGAGTTTCAGACAAACTGGATTTATTGATAAATACATAGCACAGGTTATCGTGTATAGAAAACACATTCATTTTAATAAAGGAGAAGTCCACTTCCAGAACAACAATTTACAAATAATTTACTCACCCCCTTGTCATCCAAGATGTTCATATCTTTCTGTCTTCAGTCATAAAGAAATTATGGTTTTTGAGGAAAACATTCCAGGATTTTTCTTCATATAATGGACTTCAATTGTGCCTCCAATTTTGAACTTCTAAAATGTAGTTTAAATGCAGCTTCAAAAGGCTCTAAACCAGCTGAGGATCCCAGCCGAGAAAGAAGCGTCTTATCTAGCGAAACGATTGTTCATTTTTTTCGAAAAATAAAAATTTGTATACTTTTTAAGCACAAAAGCTCATGTAGCACAGGCTCTGAGATGCGTGTTCACAACACTACGTACTATTGAATCAAGTCGAAAGGTCACGCAGAATGTAGGCGGAACTACAGACCCAGTGTTTACAAAGCAAACGCGCAAAGACTAAGAAAGTGCAAGTCAAACGCTGTTTACAAACAAAAAGCTACAACGATGTCGGACAATCCTGAAGTTGTAGGAGAAAATAAGATGGAGTTTTTCGCCAAACTCTACCTTTTTTATCCAGAGTACACAGACAATGAACTTACCTTTTTAGCCATGGGAAGTACACCTTTGAGTCTCGTCAGACAAAATGAACTTAGACATTTTGTTCATTTTAGCAAAATATAATTAAAATGTTATGTGCTTCACACATCTACCTCTTATCTGACAAAACTATAATGCTATAAGAAACAGAAAATATTCATTCGTTGTTTACGTGGGTCTTTAGTCTATGATTAGCTCACCTCACCAGTTTTTTCAGTTTTGAGTTGTTCGTTCATCACGTGACAGCCCCATAAGATGAACGAACGACTCGAAAAATCCGAAGACTCGAAACAGGTGAACTAATTCCAGTACAGAACCTAAGAGGATGTTGCGCATGCATGACTAAACAAATTACTCCCGAAACGACTCGTTCTTCCCGAGTCACATTAAAGATCCGTTCAAAATGAACGAATCATTCAAAAACACGCATCCCAGAGCCTGTGCTACATGAGCTTTTGTGCTTAAAAGGTACAGAAATTTTTATTTTTCAAAAAAAATGACAGATCGTTTCGCTAGATAAGACCATTCTTCCTCAGCTGGAATCGTTTAGAGCCCTTTAAAGCTGCAATTAAACTACATTTTGGAAGTTCAAAATCGGGGGCACAATTGAAGTCTATTATATAAAGAAAAATCCTGAAATGTTTTCCTCAAAAACCATAATTTCTTTCTTCTCTGACTGAAGACAGAAAGACATGAACATCTTGGATGACAAGGGATTGAGCAAATTATTTGCAAATTGTTGTTCTGAAAGTGGAGTTCTTCTTTAATCTTAATACAGAAATCTTATCTGTTCCATTTATTTATGACTGACAATTCTGTTGCATATAAAAATATTAAAAATATTATAAAATATTAAAATTTTATTTTATTTTATTTTTATTTATTTATTTATTTAGCGTACCCATTTAACACTAAAATATTACTTTATTTTCCATTTGATTCTGTTTGCATCATCCTTATGAATTCTCATATATCACATATTGACTATCCGCCTTATTCTTCACCGCATAAGTAAGCCTATAGGCAAATCTTTCTGTTTAATAGCTGCTATAGAGAACTAATGAGAAGAATAACAATGCGCAGTAAACGGTAAAACTGTTTGCACTACAAACCAGTATGTTCATAATTAAGATAATACATTAAAATAAAATGGTAAGACACTAATTTGCAATATCAAGCAGCCAAATGAGCATTTTATACAGCTAAAAACAGCTGGAAATGGATGAGACCGGAAGCCAGACGCATAAAATTTACAAATCGCCGCACCAGCTCTTACAGGAAAAATAAGGTGGATAAAAGAGACATTATCAGTAAACGGTGCATAAAGAGGCACAAGTGTTTGTGGTATAAGGAGGTAAAAGTGTATTCTGACGGGATTCAAAATGTTAGACACAGAGAAAGCAAGAAGACAGACATGTGCCAGCAAGAAAAATGGCAAGTCAAGCCTCTAAAGAAGAGCTCCGTCAGAGATGGAGACAAAAGGGAAGTGACTGTGTGCCTGTGCTCACAGAAAGGCAAAGACCATTTGAAGATGATGCTTTTGATTGATGTGAGGAGATGAGATCTGTGGGAAGGCAGGGACGAGTCTTGCTTTGGCCAGACGGCAGTCTGAGATGGAGGACAGACAGTCAGATAGGATGATAAGATGGCCGGGTCACCCCTCACCCTGCTGAGGTGAAGCCCCAGCATAAATGGCTGTCTCTGCTGATAGATGTTTGTCAAGAGGCCCATCCGGGAACAGTGTATGGAGTTTGGCAATCAGTTAACCCCCCTCTCTGTTTTCCTCCTCTGTCTTCACTTATTGAGACTAGAAGCAATTGTCTCAGTGGGAGAGCGAGGATGGGAAGCCATCTAAGAAGCAGCTATAATCTTTAAAGAAGTTCTTTTCCTCAAAATATATCATAAGAAAGGACTTCAGTTTCAACAAATGGAACATTTTGTGAAGATCATACATATATCAGCAGTTAAATATATCACTATTATTTTATTTAAAGGCGAGAGGATTTTTTCCACAATCGTTCCCAAAGGCATGAAAAACAAAATTGCAGTTCAAAGCAATATGATAAACCCTCTATTATATTCCTTTCTGTCCTTCTTTGGAGTTCTCCAGTGGTTGAGAACATTACCTTGTCAAAAAGAAGTGAGCCTAAAGTTTTGTACTTCAAATCCTAAAAGTACATTTTTAAAAATCAGGGCCTGTATTCACAAAAAAATCTTAAGGCTTAAAGTAGCTCATAACTTGCCGATTTAGGAGAAAATCGTAAAAATAATGGGCGTGTCAATCCTAAATTTAGGACTCCTAACGTTTTGCTCTAAGAGTATTTCTAATAGCGTGTTTAGCACTAAAACTAGCTCCTAAATTTGTGAAAAGTTAGGGCCAGTGAAGAGGACTAAAGTCACTAAGACCAAATCATAAACTATCCTCCTTCCTGAAAAAAATCAACCCTGGTGAAAAAAAACAGCATATGCTGGTTGTCACGGATTGGCCAGGCTCTTCCACTACTCACACCCAGCGATCTCAATCACCAGACTACTAATTTATCGCACCTGCACTTAATCACCTGTCAGCCTACAGAAGCACACATCGCACTGCAGTCATTGTCCGGGCTCGTTGCTACGAAGCGGACTCATTGTGTCTCTCGTCTTGAAGTTACAATCTATGCTTACCTGCAAATACTTACCTGTATCTCTTGTGTTCCAGTCAAGTCGTCATTGTTTCCCCAGTCCTGTCAGCAGTGTGTGTGTTTGTCCAGCCATCTTCTCCAGTCAAGTCAACCTGCAATCAGAGATCGGATTAATCACCATTACCACAGCTAAGATCAATCAAGCTCTTCTAAAGCTACTTACCTCTCCGGAACCATAGTCTTCTTCTGTGTTGCTCTGCTGTTGAAAAATAAACTGTGTAAACGTTACTTACCTGTCTTGCGTGTCTGTGTCCGTAACAGAAGCCCGGACCTAGACAGTATACAGCATGAGCACATCAGATCCATTTCAAGAGCTGGTGGATTCTCTCATGAGAGTTCTCCAGCGATCTCCAGTCACTAGCGCACCTGTTACCACCGACGGATCATCACCAGCACTGAGCACTTCTTCTGCCACAGTTCCATCCAGTCCCATGGCTCGACCAGCGCCCTACTCTGGTCGGGCGGAGGAGTGCAACAGATTTCTTCTGCAATGTTCATTGGTATTCGCCATGCAACCCACTCTATGTCCTACTGATCAGTCAAAAATTGCTTTCATCATCTCATTACTTACAGGTCCCGCTCTGCACTGGGCAGAAACATTATGGCACCAAGACGGCCCCGCCACTCGATCCATCCAAACATTTACTGCTCACTTCAAGGAGGTTTTCAGCCAGTCTGACAGCAATATCACAGCAGGTGATCAATTATATCATTTAAAACAAGGAACCATGTCCATCCAGGAATATTTTTTGAAATTTAGAACCCTCGCTGCTGCCAGTGGATGGAACGAGCAAGCTCTCATCACCACTTATCGGCTAGGCTTGGAACCCAAACTGCGCATGCAACTGGCTGCTCATGACGATTCAGAGGGATTAGAGAAGTTCATTCAACTGTCCATTAGATGTGCCGATCGTATGACTTCATATTCACCCGACACGACTGCTGTTTTACCCGCACCCCTCAGTCCGCCAGAAGGAAAGACCCCTCCAGAACCAGCCTCAGAACCTATGATCTTGGAATCAGGAAAATTATCGCCTGCTGAGCAGCAGAGGAGGTTGACCCGGGGTCTTTGTCTATACTGTGGAGCTAGTGGACATCTGAGACTGAATTGCCCCTCAAGACCAGCACTTTACAGGGTGAGTGTCATTCGATCAGATGTAGAAAAAGTACACCCTCTGACCACCAATGTCCAATTGTTTACTACCACCTCCTCTGTTTCAGTCACAGCTCTCCTCGACTCCGGGTCAGCCGGCAACTTCATCTCGGGGTCCCTCTGCCGCCAGCTCAAGCTCCGCACCTTTCCCATGGCAACAAAATACAAGATCCACTGTATAACTGGAGAATCACTATCCCGCAAGCAAGTGCAGCGCAAATGTGACGCTATCTACCTTCAGATTGGAATACTTCACAAAGAACGGATCCAACTGCTGGTTCTGGAGGACGCCACCGTCGACGTCATATTGGGGCACCCTTGGCTGGTGAAGCACGATCCTATCCTCTCTTGGGGCACTGGGGAAGTATTACAATGGGGTCAGGATTGCATCACAAACTGCTGTCTCGAAGTTCCTCGACCTGTCAAGAAATCCATTCCAGTATATATCACGTCTGTCGAAAGTCCCGTGGCTAATCAGTCTGTCAAGATTCCCGCTATATATTCCCACTTCAGTGACGTCTTCTGCCCCAAGAGAGCTTCCCAGCTGCCCCCTCATCGGCCATGGGACTGTGCAATAGACCTGGTTCCAGATGCACCGTTACCTAAAGGAAAGATCTACCCATTGTCGCTTCCCGAGAGCAAGGCCATGGAGGAATACATCAAGGAGGCATTAAGTCAGGGGTACATCAGACCATCCACTTCTCCCGCAGCTTCCAGTTTTTTTTCTTCATCTCTAAGAAGGATGGAGGGCTGCGTCCGTGCATTGATTACCGGGCCCTCAATCGATACACAATCAAGTTCCGATATCCTCTTCCTCTTGTCCCTGCGGCCCTAGAACAGCTCCGCTCGGCACGCATCTTCACGAAGTTGGACCTCCGCAGCGCTTACAATCTGGTCCGGATACGTGAGGGGGACGAGTGGAAGACTGCCTTTGTGACCCCTACAGGCCACTATGAATACCTGGTCATGTCCTACGGATTAGTAAACGCCCCCTCCGTATTCCAGAACTTCATTCATGAAGTGCTCCAGGATTTCCTACATCAGTCAGTCATAGTCTATATTGACGACATTTTGATCTATTCCCGGAGCAAGGCAGAACATCGCCACCACGTTGCTGAGGTCCTCCAAAGATTGAGAGAGCATCAGTTATATTTGAAGGCTGAAAAATGTTCATTTCATCAATCCTCTGTGCACTTCCTTGGATACATCATTGATCGTCATGGGGTCCGCATGGACGAGGGGAAGGTGAATGCTGTCGTTTCCTGGCCAGAACCCAAGACCATAAAAGAATTGCAACGATTTCTCGGATTTGCCAACTTTTATTGCAGATTTATCAAGAACTACAGTCTGATCACCAGTGCACTTACCAACCTTCTCAAAGGACACCCGAAAACCCTCATCTGGACTTCTGATGCCTCAGCAGCCTTTACAACCCTAAAACAAGCCTTCACTCAAGCTCCACTTCTCACCCATCCAGACCCTGATCTCCCTTTCGTGGTAGAGGTTGATGTCACCGGAGTAGGAGCCATATAGTCTCAGTATCATGGTACCCCTGCACGCCTTCATCCATGCGCCTACTTCTCGAGGAAGCTCAGCCCGGCAGAACGGAATTATGACATCGGAAACCGGGAATTGCTGGCCATCAAGCTTGCCCTAGAGGAGTGGCGACATTGATTGGAGGGAGCTGCTCATCCATTTCAAGTTCTCACTGATCACAAGAATTTACAATACCTCCGTGATGCCAAGTGACTCTGTCCCCATCAAGCCAGGTGGGCGCTCTTTTTCACAAGATTTCAGTTTACCATTTCATACCTTCCTGGATCAAGGAATGTTCGTGCTGATGCCCTCTCCTGTCTCTTCGAACCTGAAGAAGCAACAGACACACCTTCCAACATCATACCCTCTCAGATGATCGTCAGTCCTATCGAGTGGACTTCTCCTCCAGCTGTGGAGTACGCCCAGAATTCCCTGCGGCAGCCTTTCACGGGACTCACTCCTTTCCAGTGTGTCTTTAGGATTTCAACCCCCACTCTTCCCATGGAATGGGAGAACCATAAGACGTCCCCGCAGTGGATTACTGGTTCCGGGAGAGCAAGAGAGTCTGGGACAACGCCCATCATCTGCAAAGGGCAGTGGAGGATACCTGGCCCTACCTTCACTCCTGGTCAGAAGGTTTGGCTTTCCACCAGGGACATCCGCCTGCGCCTGCCCTCAAAGAAACTCAGTCCCAGATTTGTTGGTCCCTTCACCATTCTGGAACAGGTCAACCCCGTCACTTACAAATTGCAACTCCCACCTCAATACAGAATTCACCCAACATTTCACGTATCACTCCTCAAACCCTGTCACGAACCTCTGCTTCCCTCCACAGAGCCTGGCCACGAAGAGGAACCCCCTCCTGCGATGGCTGTAGAGGAAGGATCCATCTATTCCGTCAAAGAAATCCTGCTGTCCCAACGTCGTGGTGGTTGCTTGAATACCTGGTTGATTGGGAAGGGTATGGTCCTGAGGAAAGATCGTGGGTCCCACGTGATGACATCCTGGATCCCACTCTCATTGAGGAATTCCATGCGGCTCACCCTGAATATTCGGCACCTAGAGGAAGGGGTAGACCACCTTGACGTCGGAGAGGTCGGCCCTCAGGAGCGGGCCGTGGGGAGGGGGGTAATGTCACGGATTGGCCAGGCTCTTCCACCACTCACACCCGGCGATCTCAATCACCAGACTACTAATTTATTGCACCTGCACTTAATCACCTGTCAGCCTACATAAGCACACATTGCACTGCAGTCATTGTCCGGGCTCGTTGCTATGAAGCGGACTCATTGTGTCTCTCGTCTTGAAGTCACAATCTATGCTTACCTGCAAATACTTACCTGTATCTCTTGTGTTCCAGTCAAGTCGTCATTGTTTCCCCAGTCCTGTCAGCGGTGTGTGTGTTTTGTCCAGCCATCTTCAGTCAAGTCAACCTGCAATCAGAGATCGGATTAATCACCATTACCACAGCTAAGATCAACCAAGCTCTTCTAAAGCTACTTACCTCTCCGGAACTATAGTCTTCTTCTGTGTTGCTCTGCTGTTGAAAAATAAACTGTGTAAACGTTACTTACCTGTCTTGCGTGTCTGTGTCCGTAACACTGGTAGGTATGTTTTGATGCTGGGATGCTGGTTAGGTATGTTTTTATGCTGGTTTATGCTGGTCCTTGACCAGCAACATGACCAGCATGAACCAGCAAAGGATCAGCATAAACCAGCTAAAGACCAGCTTAAACCAGCATCAAAACATAAACCAGCATCCCAGCGTCAAAACATACCTACCAGCATATGCTGTTTTTTCACCAGGGAATACAAAGCATCTCAGAAATTCTCATGGTTTTCACTACAAATACCATTACAAATATTGCAAACCATCAACTTTTAACCATTAAAGTGCCCCTATTATGCATTTTCAAATATGATCTTTCATGTAGTGTGTCATGTAGCTGTATGTGAACATAAACTATCTGCAAAGTTGTGAAGCCGACAGTGCACAATACATAAAGTTATTGTCTATCAAAAAAAAGAGTCGACTCACATTTGCCTAAACGAGTCGTCAGGGTTTCAAATCTTTCTCTGTTACGGCCACATGTCACGAAGTAACAGATTTGCATAATGTCCACCTACGTTCTACGTTGCGAACAACTTGCCCACCCATATATTTCCATGGGGTTTAGGTCACATGGAAATTTACATGTACATTATACGGAAGACGCTGTATCATACGCTGTGAGTAAAACTGTTTTATATTCACTTCTAAAAGATGATGAATCTTCAAATATTGTATTTTCTAGCGATCGTTCAAAATACGTAGTTGTGTATGTTGTTGTGTAACAACCCTGCACATGTCATGCTAACCGGCTAAATCACGCTTGTGTAGTTCTGTTTTTCAGCTGTGGACCCACTGTAGTCTGACAATTTGTGATTGATGCAGCTTGACTGTCTCATTAGTTGGAGTAATGATAAAGGATGGCGTATGAAGCAGCTTTCACACCGAATGCGGAAAGCGCTGTGCTATGAAACCCATTCGTTTCAATTGCTTCAGCCCTGCGTGGACGGCTTGTTTCGGCCTCGACTAAAGCGGACGCGCAGCGGAGCAAAGTTCAAATGAGTTGTTCAAATGAACTTTTTCCGCTGCGCTCTGAAGGGCTGCACTGAACCCCGCTTTCCGCGTTCGGTGTGAAAGCCGCTTAATGCATTATACATTGCTGAAGTTTACAGCATAGAGGTGTGCCCGGTTCGGTTATAAAAGCAAATTGCGAGCACTTTCCACGGTAGACCGTGCTAACTTGTGGATCAGCCACTTCAGCCATTTCATCATCAGACTCTGGCTGGAATCGATGCCATCTTTTTTATGTATTGACAAGTATCCAGTGCTGTCAGTCAGTTATGGCAATGGGCGTTTCGTTTTCCGACACACTGTACGCGGTAGACCAATCATAAAGGACTGCGCCATCTGACCAATCACAGCAGTGAGGGCTCACGGAAAGGAGGGGTTTAGAGAGACTGATTCTTCGAACTGCTTCGCACGAGTCGTTTAGGAATCATTTAGAAGTGGGGTAAATTTAAATCTATTTTTGGAGAAAACTAAAGTGTTTTTTGACCTTGCATACATGTAAACCTGTTTTGGGAGTCTATTAAAACAATATTAGCAACCTTTAAAATGGCATAATAGGGGCACTTTAAAATCTAAAAAATGGTTTCCTGTAGTGTGTTTTGGGCGGTGTTGGGAAGTAACTGGTTACGTGTAATGAAATTACGTAATTTAATTACATAATATATGTAATTGTAATTAGTTACAGTTATTGAGTAGGGGTGTAACGATACGTGTATTCATACCGAACCGTCACAGTACGAGCATCTTGGTTCGGTGCATGAGGCCTTACAATGAATACAGGCAATTCACCTTCAATCCAGAAGGGGGCGCACACAGTAATGCAACGCTGTTTGATAACCACCAACAGAAGAACAGCGAATGCCAGGAGTTACGCACTTGAAAACAAAGCACACTAGACAGTGATCACGTGCTGATTCTGAACATGTCTCTCACTGACAAAGGAGTATAACGTTACTTTAAAGGCTTGCGCACTCAACTGTCTGCGAAATGGAGCTTTGTGCTCGTGTATCCTACCTTTCTCATTCCGCACACATCCAAATATTCCATAATATTTCCATATTTGCAATGCATCCAAATGTTAAACTATGGAACTATTTTTACATGTAGGTGGAAAAAAGTTTAATTTGTACTACTGTCTGTTTAAAATAAATGAAAAGAAACCTATCATAGTAGATTTGTTATGTTTTGTGTTTTTTCTGTTGTACAGAAATCGTATCGAACCGTGACCCTCGAATCGAGGTACGTACTGAACCATGACATCTGTGTACCGTTACACCCCTTTTATTGAGAAAAAATGTGCAACTAAACTACAGTTACTTCTGAAAAATTCACACACACACACACAGATTTAATTGACTTCTTTCATAAATTGCACTGACTGGTCTAAAATGAGACACCAAAGTTCCAGGAGTTTAGGATTTATTCGATAACTGTTTAATTTCCTATTTGGGTTTATGCATAAACTTTTTTTTTTAAGATTAATTGTTGTTTCCCAGTGTCTAGTTGCTAGCAACTGATTTCTTCATGAAAACTTTCCATTCAAATATTTTAACTCAGATCAGTGTTTTGTGTCTAATTATTTACTTTGGGGCAAGCAGCTGTGTAATACGGATGAATATAGATGAATATTATCCCATACTTATTATAATCTCAATTCAAGTGAGAAAGGATCTTGAAAGTCTAACAGTAAAAGTGTTGAGTGCTACTGTAAGGGTAACTCTGTCTTAGTTTAAATGTTTTAAAATGATTAACAGTTGAAAATATTGGAAATTTAGAAAAGTAATCAAAAAGTAATCAAAAGTAATGTTACATTACTTAAAATAAAGTAATTGAAATGTTACACTAAATATTTTAGAAACACGCTGCATTTATTTGCACACATATGTTTTTCCACACATCTTTTTGGTTTGGAGGTCATCCCAACTCCAAATAGTCCTTTGATTATATCCTTGTTTTCATTAACCAGTTGGGCAAGACATAACAGCTGTTCTTGCGTCCAGTTTGGTTTTCTTTTCCGTTTGCATGTCTTACTATCAGTCATGATTATTCTACTCTGTTAATCAAAAGGCTGTTTATATTCATGTCCGCTAGATGTTTACGAGAAGCAAGAGGCTGATAATTAGTTGAACATATACTTGTTTAATTAGTGACACTTATTGTCTGCATTTTAAAATCTTTATTCGATGTGGTAACATTTTTATTTTTACACCTATATTTAAATATGGCAACACAATATATTGCTCTACATTATTTCTATGAACAAATCTCTGACAGACACCCCTCCCCTATCAGGCAATCACTCTGTGCATACTTAGTAAGCATGCTGACATCATCCATACTTTTAGCTTAAGACTTCTCTCTATTCCCTAGTAAAAGTTTGTCGCGGCAGCTTTGTGCATAGGTTTTAAGAGAAAACTCTTAGCTTAAAATATACACTTATGTCAATAAAAAAAAAAAAAAAAAAAAATAAACGTAATGTCAAAATTAAGAAAAACTAGGGCCCTGCCAAAACTTTCTTTAAATGTATTTAAATAGTTTTTTTGGCAAATTGGTTTTGATGGCCGATACCCATAAAAATGCTTAATATCAGCCAGGCCAATAATCGGTTGATTATTAAAGTGCATTTTAATAATCAACCGAATAATCAATTTTTGTTGTGCTTTAAAGAAGTACACTTATTTTGATATTATGACTAACACACTAAAGCACATGTAAAGACCTTGATTATAATTTTGAAATTGAGTGTGTTATCTAAGATTACATTTAAATATACTAAATTCCAATTTCTAATTGTCTAATTACGCATATATTTAAATAAATGACTACAAGTCATTTTAGTTTACCGCAAATGCTTGTCAGTACATGCAGCAGTACATTAACCATAATTCAAAGACCACAGAATTTCAAAACTACACATAAAGATGTCCTTAAGTTCTACTTAACTGGGTCTAAAGCATTCTAAGTTCACAATTGCATTTAATATAAATTTACACTATTATACTATTATTATTGCATTTAATAAGTGTCTGAAAGCATTAATTTCAGCACACACTTTTAAAGTATGAGTTTTCTGCAGTAAGTTCTCATTTTAATATGTTACCGTTTCTACATTTAATTAAATTTCACTGGTTTATTATTTTATTTTAATTTTTGCTAGAATTATCAGTAAGTTTTAAAGCTTCATTTTGGTACACTGTCAAGGAAAGTAAATAAATGTTCTTAAAGGTAAAGTTCACCAAAAAAAAAAAATGTCATCATTTACTCAGCCTGATGAGGGTAACAAATTATTTTAAGTTGACTCAACAAATTGTGTTTTTTGTTTTTTACAGTGTAGTACGGAGAAAAAAAACCTATGTCAATGGCTACTGTCAACTGTTTGGGTGAGTAAATGATGACAATTTCCATTTTTAGGCAAACTATTCCTTTAGGGAGGCAGAACAGATAAAACATATACTGTATAGTAGCTTTTCTCAAAAAAAAAAAAAAAAAAAAAAAAGACATCATAAAACTAACAGCACTGGATGAACGGTTACAAGTAATCCTAAGACCATTATAAAGAAATGTTAAATTATGAAACACAACAGAACAAGCCACCCTACGTAGTAACATTCATAGATAAACTAAAATCATATATATATGAATAAATACACTTGAAAACACACATTATTAACAGTACATGACTTTAAACAACAAAAGTAAACTCATTAGAAATCAACCACTGCAATGCATGCTGGAAAAAGAGACACTGTCCTATTTGGAACAAGACTGATAGCAGGACCCTCTCCAACCATTCATTAAGTTAAATAGGATAACTAATGAGCAAAACTGGACTGTAGTTATGATCACTCTTCATTTAGTACCTGATTTTAGCCCTCGTGCTGCCTAAAATGTGGAAACTGCCCGGCAACAATGAAACTCAAAACTGAAGCCCATATTTATTTAATTAAAAGCAGCTTCAGTTTAGGTAAGCGCTGACATCATTGAGTGCATAACTCGCGCTCTCTCTCCGTTCTCACTCTTTATCAGGCAAACATAATTAATGGAAGTGAAGCAGAGAAACATGCTGCAGCTTTATAGATTTTTGATGGTAATCACTCTGATTAATTATGTGATATATGTCCCTTGTTAAGTTAATCGCAGCCGGGTAAATACGATGCATGAACTTTGATAACAAACTGGCAGCCAGGCCCCCAGACTCCTAAATCAATTTGCCAAGATCCACAAATCACTTAATGCAGCGGCTTGTGTACAGTGTGACGTAATCACAAATATCTCAGATGAGAGGTTACATGTTTGCTAAAACAAAGAGGGGATTATATTAATGATCACAGGTTTTGTGCTATGATAAGATTTAGCAGATCTTAAAGATCATTGCCAAAGCAACTGTTTTAATACTGCAAAAGTTGAGGCTCCAATATAAAGTATATAAAACATTCATTTCTATATCATTGGACTGCTCAGTTAGGTACAAAAGTAGTTTCTTTGACTAAACAACATGATTAATATCTAGTAAAAATATATTTAATTATTAGATTTTGTATATTATTATATCTTATATATAAAAGATATACGATATAATAATATATAACATATATATATATATATATATATATATATATATACACACACACACACTACCGTTCAAAAGTTTGGGGTCAGTACATTTTTATTGTTTCTTTTTTTTTTTTTTTTTTTTTTTTTTTTTTTTAAGAAATTAATACTTTTATTCACCAAGGATGTATTAAGTTAATAATTAAAAGTTTATTAAAAGTTAATAATAAATAATTTACATTGTTATAAAATATTTATATTTTGAATAAACACTGTACTTTTTAAACTTGTTATTTATGAAAGAATCCTGAAAAAAAAATCACAGGTTCCAAAAAATATTTGGCAGCACAACTGTTGATATTATCCAACATTGATCATTCTAATAATAAATCCGCATATTAGAATGATTTCTGAAGGATCATGTGACACTTAAGACTGGAGTAACAGCTGATAAAAATTCAGCTTTTCATCACAGGAATAAATTCTATTTTAAAGTATGTTAAAATAAAAAAAAACACTATTTTATATTGTAAAAACATTTTGCAATATTACTGTTTTTTTTCTATATTTTTAATCAAATAAATGCAGCCTTGATGAGCATAAGAGACTTTTTTAAAGACTATTACAAGTCTTACTGACCCCAAACTTTTGAACGGTAGTGTATATACATACATATATATAGATGTATAATTATATATTATTATTATTATTATTATTATTATTATTATTATTATTATTATTATATAGAGAAATTTATATATGGATTTACTAGGTATGGGTTTGAGTAAAATATTAATATTTCTTTTTATTCTATAAAGGTCTGATAACATTTATTCCAAATTTAAAATAAAAATATTGTCATTTAGGGCTTTTTTTTTTTTCTTTTTAACAGAAAATGAGACTTGGTCACAAATAGTTGATCGAAAATCAGGGTTATTCCACCAAATATTGATTTCTTAACTTGTGTTATTATATATCTATATATATATATATATATATATATATATATATATAT
This sequence comes from Labeo rohita, assembly GCF_022985175.1. Taxonomy (NCBI): domain Eukaryota; kingdom Metazoa; phylum Chordata; class Actinopteri; order Cypriniformes; family Cyprinidae; genus Labeo; species Labeo rohita. The sequence goes on from NC_066875.1 coordinate 4,707,004, forward strand.
ATATATATATATACATATATGCACAATGGCTGTGCAAAGTTGCTGGATATTGGCAGGAACTGGAAAACGCTGTCATATACACCAATTCAGAGCATCCCAAACATGCTCAATGGGTGACATGTCCGGTGGGTATGCTGGCCATGCATGAACTGGGATGTTTTCAGCTTCCAGGAATTGTGTACAGATCCTTGCAACATGGGGCCGTGCATTATCATGCTGCAACATGAGGTGATGGTTGTGGATGAATGGCACAACAATGGGCCTCAGGATCTCATCACGGTATCTCTGTCCATTCAAAATGCCATCAATAAAATTCACCTGTGTTCGTTGTCCATAACATACGCCTGCCCATACCATAACCCCACCGCAACCATGGGCCACTCGATCCACAATGTTGACATCAGCAAACCGCTCACCCACACGACGCCATACACGCTGTCTGCCATCTGCCCTGTACAGTGAAAACCGGGATTCATCCATGAAGAGAACACCTCTCCAAAGTGCCAGAAAGCATTGAATGTGAGCTTTTGCCCACTCGGTTACAACAAATATATATGTGACTGCAGTCAGGTCGAGACCCCGATGAGGACGACGAGCATGCAGATGAGCTTCCCTGAGACAGTTTCTGACAATTTATGCAGAAATTCTTTGGTTATGCAAACCAATTGTTGCAGCAGCTGTCCAGGTGGCTGGTCTCAGACGATCTTGGAGGTGAAGATGCTGGATGTGGAGGTCCTGGGCTGGTGTGGTTACACGTGGTCTGTGGTTGTGAGGCCAGTTGGATGTACTGCCAAATTCTCTGAAACGCCTTTGGAGACGGCTTATGGTAGAGAAATGAACATATATATATATATATATATATAATTTTTCTGTTAGGTGGAACAGAGCAAATTAAACCTTTCAAATACCTCTGGCTGTGAATAACTAGACCTAAATGACAGTAATACTGACTGATTTAAATCTACTTTAGATTTATTTCTAAAAATGTCTTTTGTTTAAAGGGACTGTATCGATGTGCATAGTTAGCATCATCAGGCATCTGGAAGTAAACAAGCTCCTGGACATCAGACCATTTTCCATTCCATCTAATAAGAGGTTTGGTCCAACATCATATGTAGCAAGCTCCCTTCTACTAATCAACCTTACAACCCTTTACCTAAGGAGGGTAATAGATTCACAGAGAAGAGCTTTGCATGTACGAGGGCATTTGCGAACATGTGATGCAAACCTCCATAAAGATCTAACAAAAGTTGTAAACAGGTTCCCTGCAGGGCCCTGGAATGGAAAACAACATCTTTACACAGTGGCACATCTGTATGCATGCCTATATATGTATGTTTGTGTGTAGACATGCACTCGACGAGACAGTGAGTGATGACCTGCTTTCTGTAATGCATACTTACAGACAATATGTCCAACACCAGCTAGTCTGGGGGATGGAGAATTGATTTATTTCTCGCCTTTTAACAAAATTAACACGCGCGCCACTGACATGCCATCACACCTTGAAATAGTGGCCGTATGGCAGAGCACATGCGTAAAATAATAGTCATGACAATGTGACAACGCCTATTCTGAAGTGCCATCTAGACGCTGAATTACTATTGCTGCTTGATCTCCTGCTAAGATGCCGCAAGAATAGAAGACAAGAAGAGTCATAAAACAATGCCTTACTGGGAAAAGTGGATAGTAAATGTAGACATATGAAAATCCTTTTGGTTTTTTAGAATCTTAAATCATTTGATGGGTTTAAAAGTCATAAATGCTAAATGCTGATGACAGAAAACATATTTTACAAACATATCGCATATATCAGTTTGCTATAAGATGAGAAGATTAATAAAATAAAGTCATACTGAGAAAAGCAACAATGTCTTATACCAAGAAACAAATTTCAAATTATTTAATAGGTTAAAAAGGCAGAAGTACTTGATACTGATGACAAATCATAATTTCTAAATCTAATACATCAATCTGCTGAGAAGAACAGAAGAATCATAAAATAATGTATTACTGGGAGAAGCAACAATGTCTCATTGAGAAAAAATGATGATAAATGTAGAAACATCAGGTTAAATCACTTTACATATCTAATATATCATCTATTAATCTGCTAAGATAAAAAAATGAAGATAATTTCACATTATTGTGTCAGATCATCTGAATAACTCATCAAAAATAGGCAGTACAAAAATGGCTTCAGAAGTCAGTATATATTTTTTCCTACCCAGTCTCATTGCAAAAACATACCTGGGGACATTTTTTATTTTGATTAATAAAGCATAATTTTCACACAATTACTTGAAGAATATTATATTATGACTTCAAAACAATTTTAATATGCTGGGAGATTTAAAAACTAATCTATAGTAAAACAAAAGCTGTTTTTGAACGCAAGAACACATCCTTAAGGATTGACAGTAAGAGCATTTTCTCACATTCGGATATAAAAGGTAGATATGTATGCGTATAAAATGTGTTTAGGAGCATGTGTGAATGGATAAATGGATGAAAAAGTATCTGTTGGTCCTTAAAATGTCTAAAACAAAATCTGTTCAATTTAAGGTAATAAAAAGACCTAACATAAACGTTATAACAAACCTCTTAATTATATTAAGAGGTCTTAAATTTGAGAATGGAAAACAGGAATCAGTCTAATGTGATAAAATGTTTAAAAAATAATAATAATGGCGCTTAATGTTTAAAGTCAAAACACAGTCTTTAAATAAATTAAATACAAAATTACTATATTAAATACACTTTGAGCCAAAGCCAAAGCCAAGCCAATTTTTTTTTTTTTTTTTTTTTTTTGTTTGTTATTTATGCCCTCCTCAACTTAGGAGCTGCTTGGTAAAAAAAAATGGGACGGGTCAAGCCCTGATCCAGTAATACAACAAGGACAAAAATAAAAAGTGAAACAGCGAAGGTGGTCCTTCAAGCTAAATTTATTTTACGTTATTAATTATATCAAAATATTTCATAAAATTCACAAATCAACCAATTATACACCCAGATGCATGCATACACAGTTACTTTGCAAGCTGACACCGAACAACCTTATTGTGCTCGACTTCAATTTAGTGCTTTACCTCAGCAACCATTCACCCTTGAGATCAGTGGTCTCAGCCACCCAAATCAGCCTCTCTAGGCTGTTCCACCCTTCCACAGGGGCACCTGACCCATCTGTGCAAGGTCCCGGCAGTCCCCATGCACCATTGTCCAGTATTAATAAGCTATTGATCCATGGAGACATACTTTTTCAGTGTCTGGGTCTGCCAGTCGCTCTTTCTTTGCCCATCTGTATCGATGTGCGAGCTGCAAAAAGCACCAGTAATGGATACACGGAGGCAGCCGAAGCCCATGGGCATTGAAGGGACGGGGTATTTTTGTGTTTTGCTTCTCGTAAGCCTCTGTTTCGACAACCACGGGCCCCCTGGGAGAAGAGGAAGTGCCGGCTGACATCAGAGCACTGGGTCGACTGAGGAGGCCACTCCTATTTACCCTGCTGCCTGACATGATGGATTATTTTTGTCCGGCACCTTCAGCCAAGCATCTCACCCCCTCTGCAGAAGAAACTATGCGTGTATGTATTTATATTTAGCATCTGAGACAATTCCACTCCTTAGTTTTTCTATGACGTCAATCAGTACATCACGAGCACTAATTCAGGCAGCAAATGCACTGATACTCTTAAAAAACATTAGGAGAGTGATGTGTGGTAAAACACACTGTTGGGAATCTTCATTGTAGCTGTTTTGAAGTAGAGAGATGGATAGTACCCAAATGGACAGTACCCAAACATAATGGTATTCAGTCAACTATAATATAATCAGTCTGGCTGAATTTGGAATTGCATACTAGCATACAACTCTTACTATTTTTGGCACATAAAGATATAGCAGAAATAGAAAGAGTAGTATGTGATTACATTTGCATACTAGCAATCTTATGCTGAATTTACTCATACCTGAAAACTTCAGACCGATGGGGAAAGAAAGGGGGAAAAAAATCTTGGAATTACCAGCTGAAATCACTTCAGAAAATTCTGAAATTAGAATAGACTGCATTCTAGAATACAAACCACATTACGTTTGAAACAACATTAATGTCTATGGTAGCGTTTTAAATGAGCAATGATTTTAACAACTTTACAGTTCAAATAGCAAGTTTTTATAAAAAAAAATTTATAAAATGATAAACCTCACTTTTCAGGCTTATGAGAATTCAGTGATTATGTACGTTATATAATTAGCCTGAACAAAAACAGAAAATGAAAATGAAAATGCAAATTCACTCTCTGACAGTAGATGGCGTTTATGAAAAAGTCTTATTCAGCTGGGCAGTAGTGTTGTCATGATACTGGAATTTAACTTTGATACAATACCTTAAAAAATAACGATATTCTATACCATTTTCGATACCAAGACATAAACACTAAATGCTGGATTTTCAAAAGTATGTGAAAATTTTGATATTCGCAGCGTAGAATCTTTAAAATATGTTCAAGAGTTTTACATACCGGTCTGCAACATTTCTAAGCCTATAAACATGACGTGGCACAAAACAAAGCTTGACTGGTTGCTTTACATGTCAGTCACATGGCCTCTTGGGTGGGCCTTGGCCATTCAAAGCAGCCAAGGTTCCCAGACCTTCTGCCGTCAGTCTGAAGGTCTGGCTATACACGAGACTAAATGTGACCGTGGACTACAAAACCAGTCATAAGGGTCAGTTTTTTGAAGTTGATTTACACATCAATAGATTTATGCGTCATCTGAAAGCTGAATAAATAAGCTCTCCAGAAAGGACAATATTTGGTCGAGATATTTGGAATCTGTGGGTGCAAAAAATATTGAGAAAATCGCCTTTGAAGTTGTCCAAATCAACTGCTTAGCAATGTATATTAATAATCAAAAATTAACTTTTGATATATTTACGGTAGGAAACTTACAAAATATCCTAATGGATCTTTATGTAATATTCCAATGATTTTTGGCATAAAAGAAAAAAATCATTCATTTTGACCCATACAATGTATTTTTGGCTATTGCTACAAATATACTTGTGCTATTTAAGACTGGTTTTGTGGTCCAGGGTCATAAATATAACAAGGCCAGAACACTAAGGTATATTTTTTGACATAGCATGTAGTACTCCTGCTGAAAAGGTTAGTTAAAACCAGCCTAACCTGGCTGGCTGGTCTTAGTTGGTTTACTCTTAAAAATAAAGGTGCTTTAAAAGGATCTTTAGCGATGCCATGCAAGAACCATTGTTGGTTCCATAATGAACCATTCAGTCAAAGGTTCTTTAAAGAACCATCTCTTACTTACCTTTTTATAATCTTTTAATAAACACAAAGAACCTTTTGTAAAACAGAGAGGTTCTTCAGATGTTAAAGGTTCTCTATGGAATAATTTAGACAAAAAAGGTCCTATAGTTTATGGCATCATGAAGAACCTTTATTTTTAATAGTGTTGGTCAGCTAGTCTCCTAGCCTGACTAGCTAAAGAAGTGATCAGAACTTCTCTAAAACCAGCCTGCAAACCAGCTATGACCAGACTGGAAGACCAGCTAAAACCAGCCAACTTACTCTTTTGTTTTTTTCACACAGGGACAGTATTGAACACTATAAAACAAAAATATTTCAACCTCATTCAGAAGCCACATCAGGTCACGGAAAGTTATTTCAAACACTTGACTCATGTTATGAGGTGAGTTTGAAGTGAAAATGTCTCATCAAATGTGTAATTTGTTGGACAACATGTTTATAAATGCTTCTCATTACACTGTGGTGTGCATGAACTCGCTGTCAGAGAAAAGAGAGAGCGAGAAGGCGCAGCTGGTGGTAATGGTCTGTCAATACTGATATTGAAAAATAGTATTGAAACTGTTATTCAGTATCAATACGTTTCAAAATCTATATTTTTGAAAACACTGCTGGAGAGTAGGAGAACAGACAATGGGAGGAATGGGGACAGGAATGGTAGAGGACATCAAGCTGGAAAGCCTTCCATATTAGTGCAGTGACTGAAATGCTTGGGACAATGTGACAGCCCTAGAAATGGCCAACTCCCTGGACAGTGTACTGACTTCTGAACTAGTGAGCTGATTGAGACACATCCAATAATAGTCTCTGTCTATCACAGCACTGCTACTTTTATAGAAGTGAAGTCAAGGGCTTTGTCTTTACAATAACTTGTCAATAAGCAGATGGACAGAATATAAACATATCACATTTACGGCAAAAGCAGAATATGGATTTAGTTGAATTTTATGGATTTGAGGTGCAATATTTCTTTCTGTGCATTCGAAGACTTATCGAGTCTGTCTATAGCTAGTCTGTTATCAGCACCTACCCGTATAACAGCCGTTTGAAGAAGGGCACTTTGAAGCCTCTCGTGTGTTATCTGAACAATTCCGCCTTTAGCAAATGCATGTAAATTATCTGTTCAATCATTTAAATGATTTTACTTGGCAGAAGCTGTTTTACCAACAAAATATTCCATCTGTAACAAAAGATATCTGCTGAAGAAATATATTCTTCACTCTAAAGAACCAACAAATAGAGCAACAGCTTTACACCATCACTTCTTGGAAAGTCAGCCAGTGAACCTTGAATGCTAACTTTGTCATCCATTAGTGGAACAAGACATCCAACATGAGACAAGCATTTGTACAGTCAGCAAACAGCACGCCGCGCCACAGAGCAAAACCCGGCTCCTGTCCTGTGCTCTAAACTCAGAAGGATTGCTTACACACATGCAGGTGGGCGTCGTGCATGACTCTCGCATGGCTGGACCCTCTGGAGAGATGCTCCATTTGGCCGCACAGGTGCTGACGCGACGAAGTGCATGTGCGGTTGCATCTGCAGCCCTACTGGGAGCACCAAAGAACCGATACAGTAGTGGAAACCATTCCTGCTTGCTTTTTTCCAATTTGCCATATAAATCATGCAACTAACATCCACAACATAGTCATTCCATGGCTATGTGAAAGAGCTGCCACAGAGGTACAACAAACTCAATCTATTTACTTGATCCTTAGAGTCAAAATCCTCTGAGAATCATTTGCAACAATTGAGGCAGGTCCCTGCTGGTCGACCGGTTCAGGTGTGAAGTTAACAATAATAAAGTTAACGTGTTATCTTACAATATTAATTAACTATGTTTGATGCAATCAAACACATTTGAAATTATTATACTTAAAAAGCATAGAATTAATAAGAAGTATTTAATTCTATTGACTGCATTTTAACAGAAACAAATACAAACAAATGTTCATATAGTTCATATAGTTTTGTGGGGGAGAATTTCCTTCCATGTGCATATGGATTTTCTAAAAAAAAAAAAAAAAAAATTTAATTGAACTAAAAATTCCTCAAGATGATAATTCATCAAACAGTACTTTCATAGAAGGTAGAGTGTTCATTTAGTACAATGAAAATAGAATAATTTAATTTTGCAAACAACATGCCTTTATGACCCTGGACCACAAAATCTGTAGCAATAGCCAAAAATGCATTATATGGGTACAACATCATTAGGATATTAGGCAAAGATCATGTTCCCTAAAGATATTTTGTAAATTTCCTACCATAAATATATCAAAACGTAACTTTATTCTTAATATTTAGGGGTTAATATTTATGGGTAATATTTAGGTTATCTCAGATTCCAGATTTTCACATTTCTGTATCCTGGCCAAATATTGTCATATCCTAACAAACCATACATCAACGGAAAGTGTATTTAATTAGCTCAATCACAGGAAAAATTCCTTATAACTGATTTTGTGGTCCAGGGTCACATATTATTATGAAGTGGTCTTTTAACAACACAAAGTCAGTCAAGGCAATATTTCAAATTTTCTTTCAAGTTTTTATTCTAATGTTTTTCATCTTAATTTAAATTACCAAAAACAATATTTAATACTTTAAAAAAAAAATCATTAAAACTTTTAACAACACTTTTCAGCTTAATTTAAATGACCAAAAACATTAAAAAATAGATTAAAAAAAAAAAAAAAACACACACATTAAAACTTTTAACAACACAGGCAACCGACTCCATTCCAATTTCAAATTAGCTTTTTATTTATTCATTTATTAATACATTTTAATAATGTATTAATTACAATTTAACATTTGAATTTTTAAATTGAAGTTAAATTTAACATAAATGTAAGAAATTTAGTAATGCTGTTCTGTGGTGTTATTATTTTCTATATTTTTATATAGTTGTTAATATTCATTTATAGTTCCATAACATTATATTATATATATTATATTATATGATTATAATATAATTATATAATATAATTATATATATACACACACTATATTGCCAAAAGTATTCGCTCACCTGCCTTGACTCGCATATGAACTTAAGTGACATCCCATTCCTAATCCGTAGGGTTCAATATGACGTCGGTCCACCCTTTGCAGCTATAACAGCTTCAACTCTTCTGGGAAGGCTGTCCACAATGTTTAGGAGTGTGTTTATGGGAATTTTTGGCCATTCTTCCAGAAGCGCATTTGTGAGGTCACACACTGATGTTGGACGAGAAGGCCTGGCTCTCAGTCTCCGCTCTAATTCATCCCAAAGGTGTTCTATCGGGTTGAGGTCAGGACTCTGTGCAGGCCAGTCAAGTTCATCCACACCAGACTCTGTCATCCATGTCTTTATGGACCTTGCTTTGTGCACTGATGCACAGTCATGTTGTAAGAGGAAGTGCCAAGCCCCAAACTGTTCCCACAAAGTTGAGAGCATGGAATTGTCCAAAATGTCTTGGTATGCTGAAACATTCAGAGTTCCTTTCACTGGAACTAAGGGGCCAAGCCCAGCTCCTGAAAAACAACCCCACACCATAATCCCCCCTCCACCAAACTTTACACTTGGCACACTCGCTCCGCCAGTTTACGTGGCCTACCACCTTGTGGCTGAGTTGCTGTCGTTCCCAAACGCTTCCACGTTCTTATAATACAGCTGACCGTTGACTGTGGAATATTTAGGAGCAAGGAAATTTCACGACTGGACTTGTTGCACAGGTGGCATCCTATCACAGTTCCACGCTGGAATTCACTGAGCTCCTGAGAGCAACCCATTCTTTCACAAATGTTTGTAAAAACAGTCTGCATGCCTAGGTGCTTGATTTTATACACCTGTGGCCATGGAAGTGATTGGAACACCTGATTCCGATTATTTGGATAGGTGAGCGAATACTTTTGGCAATATAGTGTATATGTATATATAGTAATTGAAATAAATCTGAATATATATATATATATATATATATATATACAGTGGGTACGGAAAGTATTCAGACCCCCTTAAATTTTTCACTCTTTGTTATATTGCAGCCATTTGCTAAAATCATTTAAGTTCATTTTTTTTCCTCATTAATGTACACACAGCACCCCATATTGACAGAAAAACACAGAATTGTTGACATTTTTGCAGATTTATTAAAAAAGAAAAACTGAAATATCACATGGTCCTAAGTATTCAGACCCTTTGCTGTGACACTCATACATTTAACTCAGGTGCTGTCCATTTCTTCTGATCATCCTTGAGATGGTTCTACACCTTCATTTGAGTCCAGCTGTGTTTGATTATACTGATTGGACTTGATTAGGAAAGCCACACACCTGTCTATATAAGACCTTACAGCTCACAGTGCATATCAGAGCAAATGAGAATCATGAGGTCAAAGGAACTGCCTGAAGAGCTCAGAGACAGAATTGTGGCAAGGCACAGATCTGGCCAAGGTTACAAAACATTTTCTGCTGCACTTAAGGTTCCTAAGAGCACAGTGGCCTCCATAATCCTTAAATGGAAGACACTTGGGATGACCAGAACCCTTCCTAGAGCTGGCCGTCCGGCCAAACTGAGCTATCGGGGGAGAAGAGCCTTGGTGAGAGAGGTAAAGAAGAACCCAAAGATCACTGTGGCTGAGCTCCAGAGATGCAGTCAGGAGACGGGAGAAAGTTGTAGAAAGTCAATCATCACTGCAGCCCTCCACCAGTCGGGGCTTTATGGCAGAGTGGCCCGACGGAAGCCTCTCCTCAGTGCAAGACACATGAAAGCCTGCATGGAGTTTGCTGAAAAACACCTGAAGGACTCCAAGATGGTGAGAAATAAGATTCTCTGGTCTGATGAGACCAAGATAGAACTTTTTGGCCTTAATTCTAAGCGGTATGTGTGGAGAAAACCAGGCACTGCTCATCACCTGTCCAATACAGTCCCAACAGTGAAGCATGGTGGTGGCAGCATCATGCTGTGGGGTGTTTTTCAGCTGCAGGGACAGGACGACTGGTTGCAATCGAGGGAAAGATGAATGCAGCCAAGTACAGGGATATCCTGGACGAAAACCTTCTCCAGTGTACTCAGGACCTCAGACTGGGCCGAAGGTTTACCTTCCAACAAGACAATGACCCTAAGCACACAGCTAAAATAACGAAGGAGTGGCTTCACAACAACTCTGTGACTGTTCTTGAATGGCCCAGCCAGAGCCCTGACTTAAACCCAATTGAGCATCTCTGGAGAGACCTAAAAATGGCTGTCCACCAACATCTACTATCCAACCTGACAGAACTGAAGAGGATCTGCAAGGAGGAATGGCAGAGGATCCCCAAATCCAGGTGTGAAAAACTTGTTGCATCTTTCCCAAAAAGACTCATGGCTGTATTAGATCAAAAGGGTGCTTCTACTAAATATTGAGCAAAGGGTCTGAATACTTAGGACCATGTGATATTTCAGTTTTTCTTTTTTAATAAATCTGCAAAAATATCAATTCTGTGTTTTTCTGTCAATATGGGGTGCTGTGTGTACATTAATGAGGAAAAAAAATGAACTTAAATGATTTTAGCAAATGGCTGCAATATAACAAAGAGTGAAAAATTTAAGGGGGTCTGAATACTTTCCGTACCCACTGTATATTCAGATTTATTTCAATTACCATCCCTACTTTGTATGACAGATTCTGCTGCCTAAAAAAGCCCATTAATCTGACCTTGTTAAAATGTCTAATTAATATAATGGCATCCTAAAGTTCTGGAGGCATGAGTTTCTTCATGTGATAAAATAATTCAAACAACAGTCTGGCACTTATACCAGATATATGGTTTAATGGTCTGTGTATAATCGATGGAAATGTTCAAGTATCAGAGTAGCGCGAAGGCATCTAGTCACAAACAGATGTGGTGAGAAGCGAAGTAAAGACAGAGTCATCCAAAACCTTTCAGTCCTGTGAGGAGGATGTGACACATGGACAAACACGCCGCGTGCCTTCATACACTCCAAACCAATGCAATCCATTTAATGTAATAATTTCAAGCATTGAAGCATCATTACCATAAAGGCAGATTGATTCACCGCCGTTCGGGAGATGCCAGCGTTGCGAGGGAATAAAGTAACGCGGACGGACAGCTCATTAATTCCCTCATGCTCTCGCGCAGGACCGGCATTTTTACACGCTGGAAATTTACAGCGCTGACAGACTAACTGGGCGCACTCCTAATTTGTATCATCTCATATTTGTTTTTGTTTTGCCGTCATCTTTATTCTTTACTGCAAATTACAGAGTGCCCTGGGTAATCTGGCAGGTCCACCGAATGTTGATGAGCCGGCTGCAGGGATTTACAGTCAGAGCAAGTGCAGGGCCGGATGTTTATGATAATTGAGCCTGTTCTTTCTGCTTGGTCAATGCTCTGTTGTTTTTACCCCTTCTCTCTCTCTCAGTTCCACTGCTCAGCTTGGTATTCATGGAGCTACAAATTTAGACTCGCCGCCCCACAACCTAATAAATTCCATCATTTGGCGCAGATTCATGATCTTAAATAGGTGATTCGTATTCTGCTTATTTAAACTTGTTTTATTAGCCTCCTCTTGAAATGTTTTTAATAACACCATTTTATCACTGGCAGGAGTATGTTGGGGACAAACTCTCATTGAGAACAAAGAAAAGGGCATGCGTGGGCTTTGTTTGAACTGACTGAACAAACTAATGGTCAAAGAAATGTGACATAAGGTCAAACGCGAGATACTCGTTCATCCCGTGACTCAGCAGTGCTGTCTGTCTGGACTCCATATTTCAGAAGTGATACAATCCCATTAAAGCCACTGAGCAAGTTTAAAGGTAGACTAATCAAATGATTCAAAACTTTAGTCAAGGTTATATGGCAATGTAAATTGAATTGCATACTGTGCTCGCGTCATGGTCATTTGGAAGCCACTGAGTGTAAAGATCACCTTTTCATTCCTGAAAGGCACCGCTGGCTCAATCACAACGGGTGGAAACAGTTTCTCTTCTCAAGACATTCTGTACACCCAGCATAGGCCAGAACAGGTTCTGTAAATTAAGACAAGTTTTGATGAGTCTTGGTCAAAAAGCTTCATCAAAAAGACCATGCTGCAGTTTAAAAGATTAGTTCACTTTCAGAATAAAAATGTTCTGATAATTTACTCACCCCAATGTCATCCAAGATGTTCATGTCTTTCTTTCTACAGTTGAAAAGAAATTAAGGTTTTTGAGGAAAACATTCCAGGATTTTTCCCCATATAGTGGACTTCAATGGGAGCCAACAGGTTGAAGGTCCAAACTGCAGTTTCAGTTCAGCTTCAAAGCTACACAATCCCAGGCGAGAAATAAGGGTCTTTCTAGAGAAATGATCTGTCAGAAAAAAAAGTGTATACTTTTTAATCACAAATGCTCATCTTGCACTAGCTCGACTTCACACATTACGTAATCACACATGTGTAAGGTTGGCAGAAGTACTGACCCAGTGTTTACAAAGTGAATGTGCGAAGAAAGAAGCGGCGGACAGTAGTTAAGTATTTTTACTCTGCTTTAAAAGTACTTTTCAAGTGTCTGTACTTTATTAGAGTGTTTTTCTTTAGAAAACGTAAGTTTACAAAATTCCAAAGCAAAATGTTGTATTTTTTACTGCACAACATTTCATATTAAATATCATTTAATACTTCATTACATTAGAAATTTACACTATAAAAAACAACTTAAAAAAAAAGTTGTTTCAACTTAAAAAAAGCAAGTGTTCATGCTGCCTTAAAATTTTAAGTTTAGTCAACATGAAATGTTAGGTTGTACTACATGAAAACATGGATATTTGAGTTGAGTAAACTTAAAATTTTAAGGCAGCATGAACACTTTAAGTTGAAAACTTTAAGTTGTTTTTTTACAGTGTTTCTTAATTTTACTCAAGTAAAAGTAATTCAAAGATTTACTTGAGTACAAGAAAGTACAACATTTTTAATGTTTAGTAGTAAAGTATTAAAGGAAAAAAAAAACTTTAATTTATGAAATGTAGTGCAGTAAAAAGTATGACATCACGCTTTGGAATGTAGAAGTAAAAGTTTTCCAAAGAAAAACACTCTGATACAGTACAGATACAGATTAAAAAAAAAAAAAAAAGGTAAAACAATGATGTCTGACAATTTTGAAGTTGGAGGAGAAAATAAGGTGGCATTTTTCACTTTACCCTACCTTTTGAACCGGAGTACACAGACGAAGAACTAACCTTTCCATCATGATTATGTAATGCGTGAAGTCTTGGACGTGCACTATGGAGCTAGTGCAACATGAGCATTTGTGATTAAAAAGTACAGAAATGTATTTTTTGTAGAAAATGACAGATTGTTTTGATAGATAAGACCATTATTCCTCGGCTGGGATCATGTAGAGCCATTGAAGCTGCATTGAAACTGCAGTTTGGACTTTCAACCCATTGAGCTCAGTTGAAGTCTGCTATATGGAGAAAAATACTGAATTGTTTTACTCAGAAACTTTTTTTTTCTGAAAGAATGGCATTTGGTAAATTATCATGAAATTTTTATTCTGGAAATGAACTAATCCTTTAAGTTGGTCAAAAAACGCTTAATTTAATTACTTAGCACTTACAAAAAATATTGAAAACATTCAGATCACACTTAAGTATATTCTACGTCATTTAAGTACTCTTTTTAAAAGTATGCTAAAGTGTACTTCTTTCCCACAAATTATGTCATCAAACAAAAAAGTACAAAAATCAGCACTGGTAAAACACTAACTATAATACATTGCTTGCAACAAAATGTTATTTCATTTTACTCCACTTCCAAAATAAACATTTCCTGATAATTTACTCACTTCCATGTCATCCAAGATGTTAATGTCTTTCTTTCTTCAGGCGAAAACATTCCAGGATTTTTCTCCATATAGTAGACTTTAGCAGTGCTCAATGTATTGAAGGTTAATAATGCAGTTTTGATGCAGCTTCAAAGGGTTCTACACAATCCCAGCCAAGGAATAAGGGTCTTATCTAGCAAAACGATTGGTTATTTTCTAAAGAAAATTAAAAATGACAATTTATATACTTTTTAACCTCAAATGCTCATCTTGTCTAGCTCTGAGATGCGCATGCATACTCTGTGCACTCTGGTTCAAGACAGTTTGGGTATGTCAAAAACTTCCCATCTCATTTTCTCCTCCAACTTCAAAATCATCCTACATCACTGCAGAAGAAGAAGGTTGAACGCCCTTTACAAAAAAAAAAAGGTAAAACAGCAATGTAGGACAATTTTGAAGTTAGAGGAGAATACATTTTTATTCTGGAAATGGAGTAATCCTTTAAGTCACATGGCTGTATTTGAATGGCTATTAAGAGAGAAAGATGCTTTTATCAGATAGTGAAGTTACATCATTTACCAGAAGCTTACTTAGCCATAACCAGCCAAACCCTTGACCCCTTGAGTATACCAGCTGGACCAGGATAAGATAAACCTATTTCTCCACCTTCTCTCCTTGTTTGACCTTCCAGTGTAAACCTGACCCACTGTTTTCCTCTTCCACATCAGAGCCGAAGAGGACATTGACATTGTGTGTCTCTGAAACAAAGGCTGGCTCCAGTTACTATCAATGAAGCATAACCAAATCAATTCACAAACAGTCTTATCAGCAGCGAGCTATGCTTTGCCTCCAGCTGATTAACCTCTACGCATTAACTCTTCGCATACTAAACTGTTTGTGCTATGCCACTTTAGCTAAAGGCTTCATTTGTCTTTTGACAGCAGAGCTTGAGTGGCCTGGATTACACTGGACAGGGACGAGATGTGCCAAGAACAACTGCAAAGTGAATTCTGATGTCCTTTCTAAAATTGAGTTTTAATAACTGACAATTTGTGCAGCTAAGGAGAAATGCCAGAATCTGGAGAGATTAATGAAGGGCACAATACAGTGGAGCACAGTCTATAAATACTTGATTTTTTTTTTTGAAATACTGCTAATCGTCATCACATCAAATTTAAAGGAACATTAGTTGTAGGTATATCACTGTTTGACACTGTTAACATGTTTGACAAAATATCCCAGGCATTTCAACAAAAACATTATTTTGTGGAAAACAGTGATCAAAATTAGAGAACAGTAACCACTGTAGCACAAAAGAAGAAAACTGAAATTTTGGAAAGTTACAGCTGTCAGAAATTAATAGGAAGTGTAGAGGCTCTTGCTCTGAATGACTTAAGGTCATCTGCGGCCGCAGGACATCATTAGTTTCTCAGACTGCGCTAGTGTGATCTTAGTTCACTCTTCTTTCACTCTCTTCCATAGTTTGGTAACTGTAGTGCATTTCTTAGCCATAGCTTTGTTGCCAATGATTTTCCAGAGATTTCAGCTGGGATTAGATCAGGACTCTGGCCTGGCCATTTGATTATTTCAGTGCTCTTAGCTTCAAGGAGCTGCTTTACCTGTTTTGCAGTGTGTTGGGGGCATTGTCTGGCATGAAAATTGCAGGCTGATTGAGAGATTCTTGAAGGGAAGGAACCTAAGGGAGTTGCTAAAGGAGGTTCTGATAAACATTTGCATTCATCCTGCCATGTAGCTGTATAAGAGGCCCAACTCCTGCTGCAGAAAACATACCCCAAACCATGACACTTCCTCCTCCACCTTGCACTGACTTCTTTTTACGCGCATGGGCTTCAGCATTTCCCCAGTTTGATGCCAAATAAATTGTTTCCCATCAGACCCAAATAAATTAAACTTGCTCTCATCACTAAAGTGAACTTTGGATCCATTCTCCTCAGCCCACACATCATGCTCCTCAGCAAAAGTGAGATTAGACTTTTGATTCTCTCTGCTGATAAAAGGCTTGGTCGATGTAGAGTGCACTTTCAGTCCGACTTCTCTTCAACATGTCAAGACAGATCCTTACCTTGTTCAACAATGAACTGGTCAGCAATTCCAGCTGCAGTGTTGAACCAATTCCCTATTGAGAATCTCTGCATTCGGGGCTCTTGAATGAATTAGTGTCATTGTAAACCTGCAGTAGTTGAGAAATCACAGATTTGGAATGACCAACTTCTCTTGCAATGGCTGAGAGGGTCATGCCTTTGGCCTTTGTTTGGACAACCTCTTGTCGCAGGGTTGCAATCCCAGTAAAACCAAGAGGAATGCTGCCAGTTAAATAGGGCTTGTCATATAATTAAGGAAATTAGCAGTAGGTGCCAGATTAACACCGATAACTTGGAGGTATCTGTAAGTGTTCTCTAAAATTGATCAGTTCTTTTTCGAATATCTCATTAAAGTTATTAAATAGTGTGTTTCAGAATACAATTAGTTTATAAAATATACTTAAAAAAACTGCCCTTCTACTCTTGTTAGGATAACTTCAAATAGGACTATGCAGTGACCTTGAAATTTAGGAAATTGTAGGCTGTTCTCTAATTTTGATCTCCACTGTAGATTTCAGGTTCTCAGAATGACTTTTCTGATATGTTAACCGTGTTGTAGTGTAACTTGTTAAGTAATCACTTAAAAAATAATAATAAATAAATAATAATAATGTGTTTTTTTGGTGTTCTTTGTTTGTTTTTTGGCAATATCCAAGTAAAGTGGAATACCTCCACTTTTTAAATTGTTATTTTCAAAAACATTTTAAACTTTTGTTTATTTATTTATTTATTTTTTTTTTTTTTTAAATACAGACTATAAATACAGACACTGCGTCCAATGTAAAACATGGGTTCTGAAGTAAAACCAACTCAGATGCAAGCAAATTATGTCTGGGGATAAACATGTTCACATCAAAACAAAATGGCATTTCCATTGTAAATATGTTAGCAAATTAACTGTAGCATTTCCACTTTGAATGAGAGATCATCTAATCATGGAAATGGTCATGTAAAAGTATCTTAACATGTTACTTTCCATAAAATATTCATATAAAACATTTGAAATATCATAGTGCATTGTTAGTATTGTGGTACTTAAAAATAGTAGTTTAAAATATTATACTTAAGTACAAACTGAGTGTAATGTTTTCAGACATTTAAAGTTAATTGAAAATGTAATGTAGTTAAATTAAATTAGCTTTAAAGTGCTTTTTACCCACTTAAGTAGGACTTAAGTACATCTTTATATGTAATTTCCTCTATTTTCTATTAAATATGGTTATAGTTTATATGCATTTATGGTACACTATAATATACTTTAATTTCATTTCTTTTCAAATTTGTATGTAAATAACTTTTGTAATTGCGTATTTGTAATGGTGAAGTTACAGTTTAGTATATGAACTTTTATTGAATAACACACTACAACTAAAATTATAATCAAGTAGGCCTACATGTTTTACATTGACTAACATACTAAAGCATATCAAAGTAAGTGTAGTCTAGACTGTATACATCACTTTCAAACTGATTATGAATTGAGGTAGTTGTGTCTCTTAGTTGTATCTTTTGGAACACCTTCAACTCCACCTTTTATTGGGAAGAAACTGCAAGATCACAAAATGTCTTAGCTATACTCTATTAATTCTAAATAATGGCCTTATAGTTATGAATAAAATCCTTGACTCAGTCTGACTGCTGCAGCAGGCCATATGTCTGTCACCTCAATTGGTGGTAACAGAAATCACTTCAGGTCTCGACGGTTGTAGTAAATTTAACAGCAGTTCACTTTGAGCCTCATACATTCGAGTCCCCTGTAGCACTGCGACCACACTTTCTGTACTTAGCACTGTTCCAAAACGCCTTGTTACCTTTGGTTGTCCTCTATTAGTTCTGCAGACACACAGTACCAATAAGCCTGAGGGGTTTGGGAGACGTCCAACAGCAACTTGACATAAAGGATTTCTGAAGAACACAGGAAGCAGTGCTGAAGAAATGTAGGTCACGTACTGTAACGTTTGCAATGGTCTGAAAATCTTCCACAGCATGAAAACACAATACTGATTAATATTTTCATGGTCATTTGTATTCCCTTGTGTTTACTTATTTTTTGATGCACCAGTTTGTTGTGGTTAACTTTTTTGTCATTATTTCAAAAGATTCAAAGTCCATAGCTGCAAAGTCTATCTTTTTTACACTTTGAAGATATCAGTCACCCATTTAGGCTGTTAGTCAACTTAAAATAAATTGCATTTAAAAATGGTCAGGAGACCATTTTTTTTAATATAGATTAGTTCATATTCAAGACAGACACTTCCTGGAGAAAAGCGGTTTCTGAGAGTTATGTTTTTGCCTTTTTTAAAGAAATAAATTGGCACTGGGCATTAATATGTATAAATAATTTTTGTTGTTATCCACACATTTGAAGAACGAGGGGAGAATGCAGCACATTTGTGAAAGCCTTGCATGCATTTATTTTTACATTTCCAATCCAATTCTGTATTACTCATCCAATTCAATATGGGTTTAGTAGAGGGTATCAACTTATGCCAGCAAAATAGCTTTCATTGCACATTTTCAGAAAGTAATACAAAGTGGGGTAAACTATAACTCCTTATAAAAGAAAAAAAAAAAAAAGAAGTGTTCAAATATGAGTTTACTGTTAACATCAACTCAAACTCAATCAGAAATCTTTTCAAATTTATTCAGAAACTTGCATTTCATAACAATATATATATATAAAATCATAATTGTCATTAGTAGTAGTAGTGGTAGTTTTAGTATTAGTATTAGTATTATTCTGGGCAGCCAGAATAGAGCTTGGAATGAAATAATAATTATTATTATTTCATTTAAAATTAATAATGGGTTGTTATTATTATTATTATTATTATTATTATTATCATTATTATTGTTCTTGTTGTTGTTATAAATATTATTATTATTATTATTATTATTATTATTATTATTATAGATAGTATTTTAGAAGAAGAAGAAGAAGAAGAAGAAGAAAAATGAATTGCTATAATATAAAAGCATTTTGACCTTGTTATAAAATGCAATTTAAAAAAATAAGTTAGATTTTATATGACCCTTTAGCTTTCTCTTCTGCAGTAATTTAGAAATGGACACAAGTATAAACCGTCTGCTTTATATTTAGTGTATCCTGAGGGCCAAATCAAGGATTATTTGACAGTTGTACAGTCTGGAACTGAATCAAATTGTACTAAATACTGTATTCAGTTTCCTTTTCCAGGTGTTTCAGTGCTAGCACAACACTAATGTTTGCTTCATCCGTACAGAGTGAGTAGAGTGGTTTCAAAATGCAGTCTTGGATACCTAGAATCCACCCCCTCATTAGCTTAATTGGCCCCTTTTCAGGCGGCTGTCTGCAAATTGTCAATTGAGACAACCCCTTAAAGATGTCGTGATACTTAGCAAATTGCCTGTGATTCACAACCTGATTGTGCTATGATTATATTGTCAATGGACTCCGTGATTAGTAAGCCGCATAATTTGAGGTGTGCATTAGTGTTTGTTGCTACAGTGTTGAATACGTCCAATTCTGAGCCACTTGTGTAATATCTGCTGTGTTGAACAACTCAAGGGGTCATGCTTTGGCTGGTTAGCACAGCCACACTGGTAGATGCAATAACTACACCATCTGGGATTGTGCTCAAGTGGAGCAACTGCCATTGAGATGAATGGGAATGCTGTACGAATAACTTTCTTGAGGTGTTATAAACCTTACAAATAATGTAGTGCAATATCACAAAGAAGACTTAAAAGTGTGGTTTGCATGGTCACTACATCCTAAACGCTGCTGCCAGTAATAGCTTTTGGGACATTATTGTGTCAGCAGGAGAAAATTTACTTCAAATCAAGTCTTTGTTTGCAAAGCAGCAGTTATAATGCAAAGTACATGATAAAATTGTACTTAATGAACCAGCCTCGGGTATTGCGCATTACGAGTGCATTTTACAATGATGCATTTTACAACTGATTTCCATAAATGCTTGTGTACATACAAATATCTCAGCTCCCAAATGTTAAACAGGCAGTTTTTAACTCATTTTATTTAACTGATTTCTGGATGTGTGTGTGTTGGTGTGTGTTTTAAAGGTGCCATTAGTAACATTGACAGCTAGTGGCTGAAATGGGTACTGCAGTTAATATACAAAATATTGGAAAGAGTTGTTTCTTGCACTCCCTAGTCCTCAGACCCGATACTCACCCGGGTTGCCAGATTGAAGACAACGGAAGGTGACGAGTCAAACACTCACGTACAAGTTGATGAGTTGAAATCTGCGTTTTAATATGTCTCTGGTCATAGAATCCATCTAAAAAGACGCTGAGGCTTTTCAGGTCAGATCTCTGACCTTCTCTGGCTTTAATGGCTGCAATACGCTGTGTTTTCCATCAACTGACAACCCAGGGTGTCAAAATACTATTGGATAAATTAGGAGTGGGTGGAATCACACAGATCAAAATGATGACGTTCCAACATGGAATACAAATTTCAAAGTATTATAACTGGCTGTAGGGTTGTTTTTCAGAGAAAGTAGGACTGTCACTAACGATTATTTTGGTAATTGAGTATTCTGTCAATTATTCTGATGATTAATCAGGTAATCGGATCATTATATTAAGGTTTGCATGGTCACTACATTCTAAGCGCTGCTGCCAGTAATAGCTTTTGGGACATTATTGTGTCAGCTGGAGAAATTTCACTTCAAATCAAGTCTTTGTTTGCAAAGCAGCAGTTATAATGCAAAGTACATGATAAAATTGTACTTAATGAACCAGCCTCTGGTATTGTGCATTACGAGTGCATTTTTCCATAAATGCTCGTGTACATACAAATATCTGAGCTCCCAAATATCAAACAGGCAGTTTTAAATTCATTTTATTTAACTGATTTCTGGATGTGTGTGTGTGTGTGTGTGTGTGTGTGTGTGTTTTAAAGGTGGTGATAGTAATATTGACAGCTAGTGGTTGAAATGGGTAGTCCAGTTTATATACAAAGATTGGACAGAGCTGTTTTACACACTCCCTATTCCTCAGACTTGATACTCATGCGTGGGTTGCCAGATTGAGGACAATGGAAGGTGATGAGTCGTACACTGTAAGTTGATGAGTTGATATCTGCATTTTAATATGTCTCTGGTCATAGAGTCTTTTTATATGGATGGCTTTTTATGACAGATCTCTGATCCTGTTTATTTGCTGGCATCCATGGCTGCAATATGCTGTGTTTTCCATCAACTGGCAACCCAGGATGTCAAAATACTATTGAATAAATTGGGAGTGGGTGGAATCACACAGATCAAAATGAAGACGTTCCAACATGGAATACAAATTTCAAAGTATAATAACTGGCTCTAGGGTTGTTTTTCAGAGAAAGTAGGACTGTCACTAACGATTATTTTGGTCATTGATTATTTAGGTAATGTATTCTGAGTATTCTGTCAATTATTCTGCCGATTAATCAGGTCATTTGGATCATTATATTGTGGTTTGCATGGTCACTACATCCTAAGCGCTGCTGCCAGTAATAGCTTTTGGGACATTATTGTGTCAGCTGAAGAAAAATTTACTTCAAATTAAGTCTTTGTTTGCAAAGCAGCAGTTATAATGCAAACTACATGATAAAATTGTACTTAATGAACCAGTCTCGGGTGTTGCGCATTACGAGTGCATTTTACAATGATGCATTTTACAGCTGATTTCCATAAATGCTCGTGTACATACAAATATCTGAGCTCCCAAATGTCAAACAGGCAGTTTTTAATTCATTTCATTTAACTGATTTCTGGATGTGTGTGTGTTGGTGTGTGTTTTAAAGGTGCCGTTAGTAATATTGGCAGCTAGTGGCTGAAATAGGTACTGCAGTTTATATACAAAATATTGGAAAGAGTTGTTTCTTGCACTCCCTAGTCCTCAGACTCGATACTCACGCGGGTTGCCAGATTGAGGATAATGGAAGGTGACGAGTCAAACACTCACGTATAAGTTGATGAGTTGATATCTGCATTTTAGGGTGCTTTCACACCTGTACCTTGATTGTTTTGTTCCGAAACAGGGGTTATTACAATGTTGCTTTTTATTCATGGTACCAAATGTGTTAATACAAGTCAGGCGCAAGTAAACTGTCCTCTCATTGGTCAAAGTTCCACGTTTTTTTCCAGGATTCTGCTCAGCTGTCATCTGTCAGGATGCTTTGCGGGGCTTATTGTTGCATTTTTTTTTAGGTATCGTTATATTAATCTATTATTTTGAAGAGGAGTCCAGGATTCGTCAGGAAAACATTTTTAAAACACACCTCCTACAAACAGAGCAATAAGACGGCATTATAAAATGAAAAGGCGCGCTTTGATTTTGAATGGCGCAGACAGACACAGGTTAATTTTAAGCGGTATTAGCAAAACAACAAGGCTACTGCTGTTAATGGAATAATTACCCATTATACAGTGTGATAAAGCATGGTTCGTTGGTCCATTGGATCGGATTGCTTTCTCACTACAACCGAACCGCTCCAGTGTTTGTTTGAAAGCGTACCGAGACCACCTCTTCAAGGAGGTCTCGGTACGCTTCTTTGGTCCGCTTTTGGTGTCCACTCGAGTGCGATTGCTACTTTCACATCTGCCCAAACGAACCGCACCAAGAGGGTAAACGAACTCTAGTGCGATTCAACCGAACTAAATGAGGCAGGTCTGAAAACACCCTTAATGTCTCTGGTCAAAGAGCCTTTTTAGATGGATTCTGAGGCTTTTCAGGTCAGATCTCTGACCTCTGGCTTCAGTGGTTGCAATACGCTGTGTTTTCCACCAACTGGCAACCCAGGGTGTCGAGTAATCTGACAATTATACTGGCGATTAATCGGGATCATTATATTTATTTATTATTGTTATTTTATTTTTTAAATTAATTTATTTATTTTTTTTATATTTTTGATGATGATGATAAAAATCAACCTAAGCAAACAATAGCCTTTACAGTTATTTTAGATACATACATAATAGCAATGAGGTAACAATAATTAGGCTAGTTTAAATAAAGTATCAAAAGCAGGTAATTATATGGTTTTATTGAACAAAACTGTTAAAATACATAATGTATTATAAACAACAGAGCTAGCGTACATTACCCATTCTAACAAATGACTGCAGAGGGCGCCAACAGCCTGACGACTGTTTTTACACCTTACTATTCAATTTAAATCTTGTTTAATATTGACTAAACAACATTTAATTCAAATGTCCACTTAATCTGTAATATGTGGCCATTTCTTTACCACAGAAATGCTACAGCCATTGTAATTTCTTGAATATGTGGACATCAAAATGTGAAAACTCAGAGTGAGGGTTCAAACTTTTATTTTGAAATCGTGACCTACACACTTGCAAATAATTAAGCGCATATAATAAACCTGCATTGTATTTATTTATTTAATTGAATAAATACCATGAATTACCATTTGTGAATTCACAATAGCAGTATGCTTTGTTATGATTTTAAATGGGTTTAATATATCATGCAGCCTTTGAAAACAGTCTAATAATGTGTTTCGTGGATTCTCATCCGTGTAAAGTGCCACTTCCAGTAATCTGTCGGTTACTCCACACGGGTAAAATGCAATCAAGGATTTTTTTTAAAATCGAATACTTGAATTGAATCGAGGAATCATGACAGCCATAGAAACAAGTATGTTAGCTTAGCTTGTTTCCTAAATACATGGTATTTTTATGCTTTAGCACAGTCAAAGAATTATATACACCACCTTTAAAGGGATGGTTGACCCAAAAATGAGAACTATATGTTGAACACAAAAGAACATATTTTGAAGAATGTTGGTAACCAAACAGTTACCCACAGACTTCCATAATAGGAAAAAAATACAATGGAAGTCGATGGCTACCAGCAAAAGAATAAACAATCTCATACCAGTTTGGAACAACTTGAGGGTGAGTAAATGGGTTACCTATCCCTTTAAGATGAGTTTTCAAAAACCCAAAGTTAAACTGTGCCAGCATTTCACAGACAAATCCTATTGCCTACAAGCCTCAGCTGGCACCCAATCCCACCCATCTACTCTTATGCAGAGCTTCATTTACTAAATAATCTTCACACACTCCAAAACACATCATGCACATCAAAAACAACTCCTCGGTTTTTCAAACTTCAGGAAACCATGGCAGACCTCCTCATTTCTATCACTCTCACCATCATGCGCTTCTCTCTGCAGGAGTGTTTTGAATTATCTCCTTCTCTTCAGGGGATAAAACCTATTGTTGTTGAAGCTGATGGCTTTCAGTCAACCGGCTGTGACTCAAGCCTACATAAGACAAGTCAAGATTGCTTCACTGGGACCTAAGACACTTGTACACCAGTGAACTATAAAAAAAAAAAAAAAAAAAAAAAAAAAGATAGCTAATGAAAGCAGAGTACTGGAGGACCTTCGCCCTTTTGCGAAAAGGTTTAGTAGTGGTTTTGTTCTTTAATGTGTGCTTTGAACAAGGTGAGGCATGGCCCTCTCACCTTTTACTTTCAGTCGTCAATTGATTCAGTAAAATGCTGTATAGTGAAGAGTAGTGTGGGAAGAGGAACGAACAAGGGAAAAACAAAAATGAGGACATTATCCCTCAAGCCAGCAAGACCAGCATTAAACCAGAATTGATCAGCATAAACTAACTTCATTGCAGGATTGCTAGAGTTGGGTGATTTTTCAGATTTTATTGATTAATTTGAATGTACTGTTTGGCTGTGATTTTATTTATTTATTTTTTAAATAGAGAAATCACAGATTTGCTAAAACACTCTGAATACCTTTGCATCCACAGTGTAATGCAATAAAAAGACACTGAATATCATAATCCATTGAGCGATGTGTTAAAAACACTCATCGCAAACAGCAAACACAGTAGCTGAATTCAGAATTCTCTTGCATGTTACACTTAATATTATTCCAATAAAAATATGGCAGAGATAGTATGCTAGTTGGAATTTAAATATCTTCACAACGTCATTACAATGCTCTGGCAACCATCCAAACAACATCCTAGTATAGAGACAGAGCGCATTTAAGCCACGCCCACACCCGGGGGGAAACAATTCAACGCTCTCCGTTGACTTTGTGTTGTGTGAAGCTGCCTCCTTGTCATTTCTGACTTACAACAAAAAACAGAACAATTTCTAATTAATATAAAGCTGCTGTGAGACAATGTGTACAGTAAACAAGCTAAAAAAATAACTGTATAAGCTGTCGACCCAAAAAATGAGCATTTAAGGACAAATAGTCGTAGATGTCAGGGTATTTCACGTTGGGCCATTCAGTTGGATTCTCCAACAGAAGGAAAGTAAGGAAAAGGAGCACTGACACAGACCAATAAAATGTAGTTTCTCAATCTATCTCCTCCTTTCATGTTTACATAGGGTGGTAAAATAATCCTTTAACACGGTTAAAAATAATGAATGTTTCCTGTCGCCGAAGTTTCCCTCCAGTGGGCGTAGTTCTCAGAGTAATGTGACATGTTGCACTCTTCTTTTGTGTCTTTAAAAGCTCGTTTTTTGGGTCGACATCTTATAAAAATGTAGTTCTGGGTTTTTTAGCTTGTTTACTTTACACCTTGTCACATAGCAGCTTTGCATTGCTCTGTTTTGTTATAAGTCAGAAATGACAAGAAGGCAGCTTCCTGCAGTACAAAGTCAATGAAGAGCACTGGATTGTTTTCCCAGCCAGTGGGCGTGGTTTTCAGATTATGACACTTGTAACTCTGTCTCCATTACGGAAGTAAACAATAATTGCCTAACAGGAAGCATTTCAACAACTTTGACTAATATTAAACAACTTTTGACTAACATTTAATTGCTATATACAAACATTATGAACAAAACATAATTTTGATAATATTAGTATTTTATAGAAGCTGTATATATTTTTTGAACATCTTTTAAACTTTACACTTTTTGAGATAATGCTAAAGTTCTTAAAGGTTGTCAAAGTTGCCAATCAATCAATATATACATACATGTCTTAAAGCTGCCACAAAGGAACTTTGAAAAAGTTTGCAAGCAAATAGAATTAACATAGTTTACATAGTGTCACATTTACTATTCATATAGGTTCACAAAACAATCATAAACATTGTTTTGTGAACCATTGTTATGTTAACAATTCCAGTTTTTAAATGAACTGATGCTTGGACGTTCATGTTCTATTTGGCTATAAACCCGGTTTTAGTAATTTACACTGTTTTACCTTAGCTGACCTGCTATAGGTAACAATCATTATGGTAGTGTCAGCCTTGGCAGACTTTTGTGACGTTACTTCAAAACAACCGTTTTCAACAAGTCAAAATAACAGTGGCATATAAGCTACTTACCTGTTCACAAGATTTTTTTTTTTTTTTTTGGAAATCCGTCTTTCTTTCGTTATTAAGAGAGTTTTAATGTCATTTGCAATATTGACATTGATAAGGAGATTGCGTGTAATAAGCACAGCGTCGCTTCTCAAGCCATCAGATTGATCCGCGCAGAATAACGGAACCGAAGCACAACTCACGTAAACAGCCAAAACAATGTTCATCCGCAAGTGACTTGTAGTTTTACGGTTCATCCACTAAAGGGTCAAAAGTTACATACTGTGTTGTAGGTTTAAAGTCTTTGTCCTTGCAATCAAAATGGAATGTTTAGAAACTTTGTCAGGTGGGCAAACAATGTAAAAATAAATAAATAAATAAATGAATGTAAATTGTTTTATTGATTTAAATCTCAACAAATGTAAATGCCAAGCAACCAGCATCTGTACATTAAATACTGAATTACTACTATTGTGCAGTTTGCTTCTACTATGGACTTGTTTTGCTAATGTTCACTATACTGTTGATAAGACACTTTAGCTGTCCTCAACCGCCAACAAACGTGAGCTAATTTGCATCTCATTTATCCCATTCCTCCGTGTGGAATTCTGCTTCTTTTTTCCCTCTTATGAATTCTCTCTTTTCAATCTACATTACCGTCTTAATCCCAGCTCATTAAGGCATACTCTTGAAGTTCAAAAATCCCCTCCTTCCTGTCTTCACACTATGATGGATGGACGAATTCCTTGTGTTTGGGCCCGAGGAGCTTGATTAAAAAGCCACCTCTCCGACCCTCGATGAGCGTATGGATTAAACATGCCCACTGATTGCCTGGCCATTCCTCCCCCATTCATAATTGAAAGCTGTAATGTGTACCAAGTGCTTATTAATTAAAACCATGAGGTGAAAGGCCCAGGGGGGACATTATTTAGGCCTCATTAAAAATTAATAATGTTACTTAATTGTTCTTCTTAATATTATCGCCACACACAAACCCTAACGTAATAAAAGCGCAACGAAGCTGAGTTGTTACCTTGCCAAGCGGATGTGGCATGTTTTGCATGCTGTTTATAAATTCATGATGCTTTATTCATATTTTAATTAAAGAGGGGGCGCAACTTGTTTTCATGATGAATTCCTGATCAGCAGTTATAATGCACAGCGTTCTTGATCAATGAGACAAACTCAATGATGAGGTGAGGAAAGTCCATTCATCTTACTGAAGATGCAGTCATTTAGAGGAGAGAGTCTCTTTCTCTGTCTCTCCTCCTCGCTTTGGACATTTCTCACTTTTTGGGAGCAAAAGAGCTAAAAGAAGCGGAACCACTAACTAAACTATATGTTTTCAGTATTAAAACAATAGCTCAGCTGTACTCAAAACAGTAAATTCTGATTCATTTTGTAAATTGGCCACCTGTGCATGCATTCTTTTTTCTATACCAAATAATATTATGATTTTTTTTCCCCAAAAAAATATTATATTTAGCCATTCATCAGCATTACTCTTGTAGTCTGTTACTGATATTGAGCTACATGGTCAAAATTGTAGTTAGTAAAGTAATGTAGATTACTAATAATGAATTCTGATTACTTTTGGATTACTTTGAGATTACTTTTGGCCCTAACTTTAAATGCATTAATAATTACTCTATGGTTTCCCAAACTGAGGTAAAACTGCAGGGGGGTTATGAGTTGATGAAAACCTAATAATTAATTAAATCACAAAAAATGTAAAAATAAAATTAATTAATTTTAAAATAAAAACGAAATAAAACACTTTGTTTGCATTTTTGTTTGCATGTCAATATGACGTTTAATCTACATCAGAAAACAAGTGAATGTGTTGTTAAACGATTGAAATATTAAATCTCAATCTACTTTATAATCCATTAAAAAGTAACTGAAATATGATTATGAGAATTTTTAATGTAATATAATCCAAAACAAAAGTTTTGGACTCTGAATACATAATCCAAATGACATGCAATTAGTTACTACTCAGCACTTTTCATCAGTTGTAGTGTTTTGGGGTTAGTGATATTTAGTCAGGCATTTACCTCTGCCAACCTGCACTTCTGGTAGTGGACTAGGATCCTTCCTATGTATTTAGTGTGGATTGTGCTCATCAAATTCTGTTTAATGCTGTCATCCTCACTCAGATCCTCATTGTTTTTGTGCCTGATCCCCCTTTTCAAAAGAGCAGTTTGAGTGTAGTTGAACTTTGAATTATAAGCAGCTTGCAGCTTGACAAGCTGCAGTTTCAAAGTAGCTTCCCCAGCACTAGAGTTCCCTCAGGGAACATTTTGAGAGCTAAACGCCTCCTGTTACCACTTGATTGACAAAGGCAAAACACAAGCAAAATGAGTTAAAAGGCATCAGTAAATATTCCAGTGATAGTTTTTGGTTTATTCAGGCTGACTGAATTAAATATTACATCATTAAATATATTTCATTTTGTACAGAGAAAAAGCTTGATGTGCAAGTTTATATGGTGGTGCTTCATGTGCAGAACTTGTTGCCAAAACGATTTTGACATAAAAGGTCATCCATTTACAGCTTACGTATTATTAAATATTTTTGTGTTGCTCCGTTAAGCTTCACAAGAAGATGGACTGGAGTTGTGTGGATTACTTGTGGATTACTGTAATGTTTTTATCAGCTGTTTTGACTGTCCTTCTGACGGCACCCATTCACTACAGAGGATCCATTGGTGAGCAAGTGATGTAATGCTACATTTCTCCAAATCAGTTCTGATGAAGCAACAAACTCAGCTACATCTTGGATGGCTTGAGGGTGAGTACATTTTAGCAAAATGTTATTTTTGATAGAGCTATTTCAGTGGAGTTTCAATGGGAAATTATTTTTAGTGTTAGTTTTGTGACTAAAAAACAAGTTAGAATCACCCCAAATAGGATAAACTGAAATTCACTGTTGTAACCCAACTTCTGATCATTAATTAACTTCCAGAATAAAAAATTCCTGATGATTTACTCACCCCCATGTCATCCAAGATGTTCATGTAATTTCAAAAGAAATTAAGGATTTTGAGGAAAACATTCCATGATTTTTCTCCATATAGTGGACTTCAATGGGATCCAACGGGTTGAAGGTTCAAAAGAAATTTTCGAAACAAATTGACAATTTTATGCCTTCGTGAATTTAGTTTTTTCTCTGGGTCAATACAGTTAGGGTATGTCAAAAAACTTGTTACTTGCCATCTCGTTTTCTTCCCCAACTTCAAAGATCAAATGCCCTTTACAAAAAAAAAAGTAAAACAGGGAAGTTGGATGATTTTAAAGTTAAATAAGAAAACAAGATGGGAGTTTTTCAACATACCCTAACTGTATTGACCCGAATTACACAGACTATGCATGTGCATCACAGAGATGAGAGAAGACAACCATTTGAGGTTAAAAAGTATATAAATTGTCCATTTTTTTCAAAAACATCCAATCGTTTCACTAGATAAACTTCTTCCTCGGCTGGGATCGTTTAGAGCCCTTTGAAGCTGAACTTGGGGGCACCATTGAAATCTACTATATGGAGATAATTCCTGAAATGTTTTCCTCAAGAAACATAATTTCTAATCGACTGAAGAAAGAAAGACATGAACATCTTAGATGACAATGGGGTAAATAAATTATCTGTAATTTTTTTGTTCTGGAACTGAACTTCTCCTTTAGCATTAGAGGTTTAGTATGAACCTTAAGAACACAAATGAGCAGCAGTAACAGTGATGCCAATTTAACCAAACACCATAATCCCTAATTTTCATACATCCCTTCGATTATTATTACTTTTATGAAAAACACTACTTAAGTTAAACAAAATACCCTTGGGCACTTTTTAAGTACTCTTTTTGAGTTATTATTATTTTCGAAACCATACAGAGTCCCGAGAGCGTTCCCTAGTTTGCTTTATCTTGTCAAGTGCATCGAAGCTAATTTGCTGTTGAAGGCGTGAATGATGCTCATTGGACCGAGACAAGTCCAATAAATACCTAAGATAATGAATAGCTTGTTGCCGGCAAGCTGCTTTGACACCGGCGCTTGTTGCTTTGGAAAGCTTTCCTGCGTGCATGTGCTGCGAATTTCCCTCGGGTTTTATTCCTTTGTATGCTCAGGCATCTAGCACAGACCTCAGCACACCTGGTGAAATTAAAAGATTTTGAAGAATTTCAATCATATCATCAGAGCCCCACATTAGTACATCGGATATGGGAGGAGTGTGCCGGAGAAAGAGAAAAGAAGGAAGAGGAGAGGGGGAGGATGAAGAAAGGCCAAAGCCAGAGTAGAATTATTCAAGGAGAAATGGCACCTGGCCTAAGGGAAATCAAGGCTGCCTTCAACAGGATTACTCTTGGCACAATACGGACACGGTCTTGTTTGATGTCCCCCTCCCATCTGTCTTGTATGTAGTCTTTTATCTCACTCTAAAGTAATATAGTCTTCACTGCAATTCAATAATGGCCCAGCCGAGCCTGTCAGCCCAGGTTTGCTGGTTATCTCACACGGCGGGCTTCCGTATGGTGTGTGTTTGCGCGCACGTGAGAGCGCGTGCCGCTATCTGTGCGTGTGTAGGACGGGAAAAGGCGAGCGCGAGTGCCACGTTGCATGTTCAAGCGTTTGAGTGCTGGTTTATCCCATCTGTGATCTAAATGAGAACTCAGTACTGCTGATTGTGATGAGGATACAAGCATGATGGTATTCCTCAATGTCGTGTTAGACTTTTTAAAGAGAACTTGTATCCTAATTGGATGGAAGAGGAAGATAAACTACAACCTAACCCTGGAAATCAAGACTGACATATCTCTGCGAATGGTAGCAATTTAGCCAGTGACTGACAGCCTTGTTACATTTTGAGCCTCTTTTGCTAAGAAAAGAAGCGGGGAGTGATGCACAGAACCATTTAAATAGCACTCGCTCACACGGTCAGTGATAGAGATGTTGAAGCCGCAGAAAAACTAAATGACATAGTAGAAAAGAACAGTACTGCAGCTCATAATATATAGAAGCTTACCTATTTTTTTGAAGTGGACCAAATAGCAACTTCATAGTTGTCCTTAAAAGGCCAAAACAGTGCACTTGATGTTCTTGTCTGTGAAGTTCATATGACTGTATGGTGTCTTGCTTGATTATTCATTAGTTAACTGCAGTCCTCGAACCTGATGACAGTTCAAGTGCCAAAGACTAAGGCCACATCCACAAGAAGCCAGAGTTTTCCCTATCCAGTCTTTTTTTTTCTCGTCTCAAGAAATATCTACGAACACACGAAACCATAAAACCGACTCAAAACGATGTAGTATACATGCCAGACCAGTATGTGGCACTGTAATTCTGCCACAGAAATAGGGGTGCGCGGGACACAAACTAACGTGGGGTTAATTGTAACACGTGGTTTAAATATTTCCACACACCCTAACATAACCAAATTTACGGTATTTACTAGTTGCCATAGCAAAACTATACAGAGAAAAAAAATTGCGCCAAAATTCAAAAAAAATTCACTATCTTTGATGATAGTGCAAAATATTTATTTTACCATAGTTAAATTAAATTTTTGGCTGAAGTAAATTTTTCTTCTCAGTTTTTAGTATTCATTTAAAGTTAGACAAATCTGCTATTATTTTAATCCCCAATTATCAGTTTAATTAGTTTATTGCCATGTTGTCATTGCCATGTGACCTACCAGCGGCAGTTGTGTTGCTTCACTGCTATTCTGACACTCATCTCAAATTCATAAGTATTTTACATTTTAGCAAACTGGTCATTTGTATGAAATGGTACAATCTCATTCCTACATTTTCATACGATTTGTTAACATTTGTTTAGTGGTGGGGTTAGTGGTGGGCCATTACGCATACTATTTTTCTAAAAAAAAAAAAAAAAATTTTTTTGCTTATAATTTCTGAACGGTTCTTTATATTCAGTGCGATATACCAAGTTGAACTATAGCCAATTGTCCCATATCAGCTATTTTGAATTTTGTCGTAAAATGCTGTATTTTATGAAGTCATTGGTGTATCATTACAAAACTCAGTATCACTAAAACTTGAAAAAAGGCAAAAAGCTTTTGATTAGTTTTCCCTATTATCATGCAACTGTTTTTTTTTTTTTTAGATTCCTTAGTTCATGCAGAGAACATCAATACCAATTATGCCATTATCGGGTAAACTTCCTGTCCACAATTTTGATTTTCCTTTGAAAACCTACTTTTTTAAACTCCATCTAGACCGTTCATTCGATTTTCCATTACAGCAAAAAAATTGTTGGATTTCGTGTTGATAAGTAACACCTTATGCTTTTGTTCATTCTGAGCGTTGACGAAAAATATACACTTTACTGACAATATTTCACTCATCTTTACTTAACTGTTCAAGAAAAGCAATATCACACTTGGAATTGTACAGTTGCTTTGAATATCAGCACACATGAATATTGTTTAAACATCATAAAATGTAGTTAAACATTTTGGTATGTGTACCACATTGCCAGTAATAGACCTCTCGCTTTAAACTAAAGCCTCTTTTTACCGTTTTGTGGCCCTTTATATTAATCTATATTTCCTGGTGATGTCACGTACCTTTCTTGACTCTGTCTCATTTAACCATACCACTGAAGTCATTAACATTTTGCCCTTTAAATTGCACCATTTCCAGTGTCAAGTATTCCGTTGTAGAAGAAAAGGATGAGTGGGCTTTTTACACACGATTAATCACAAACTAAATATTTCTGCAAAAGGTCAAAATTTCATGCCCAGTTGGACTTCAACCAAGACAGTCCTATGTCATGTAACAAAAACATGATCAGGCACAGACTCTAATGGTACTTATTTCCCTGCTTGTGCAGTTGCAATAAAGTCAATATTGGCTCCATCTCAAAACAATAATATCCAAATATGATGATATTCTGGAGTTGTTTACATTGTCAGTCCACACTAGTGCTGCAATACACTTCATTTTGATTGTTCAGTCATTAAAAGCAAAACCATCAGGGTGACGAAACAGCATGACAACTTTACACGGGTCCAAAACAGCATCTGTTGGTTCATTTTCTCCCAATCTTACTTTTTTCCACTGTTGGGGCATATAAAACAGAACGTACGCACAAACCGGACACAAACACGCACACAAACCCTTGCCACACACTTCCCTGCCTGCCTATAAAGAAAACAGCCATTTCAAAGGCCGCATTGATTTCTCAGCATATATTGTGATAAAATGAGTTCCTCTCTAGTGGCCCCTAACAGCCCTATTTGAACCCCTCTTATTTGGCAGAGGCATAGAGGGACTGTAAATAGATCTGGGAGTCCAGAAGGGTGAAGGCGGCTGTCCAGGACAACTCAAGGACAATCACATCTACCAAATTTTCACGGTACAGCCTTGGATGCAATGCTGGCTGACTCAAGGTGGCCTTATGGTTTTAAAAAGAGAAGGAATATAATCAGATTTTGTTTGGGTTTTTTAATGCAGTTACAACTGAACTGCATTGAGCTCAAAGATAAAGTGTGCAATTTTTAAAAACATTCACCTATCCAGTTTGATCTGCATCTGTTTGTTCAATTCTTCTTCTGCTGCTATTGAGTCTATGGCAGCCCATAGACTCGTAAGAAAGTTATGAAATTGACACAAAGATCGAGGGCAGTTTCAACATTAACCATAGCAAATCTAGAGTGTCTAACTCAAACCCTCTAGTGCCACTATCAGTTCAAAGTTGCACTCATGTTTATGCTAATAATGATTGAATCCTAAATTTTAAAAGAAGCAAAACTCTTCATTATCCTTTGATGCCTTGGATTATGCCCAGTCAAACGGACACCAAAATTTAAATTTATACTGGTCAAGATTTTTCACAGTTTTTAGTAGTCAAACAGTTTTTTCAGAACTGTTTTAGATGGTTTGTCTGATTTTCACCTAAACTGGCTCAGGTCATCTGGCAAAAACTTATGGAATTCAAGTTGATTCCTTAAACAATTCTCGAAAAACAAAAAAAAAGAGCATGCCAAAATGGATGTGAGACTATATCCCCACAACACTACTGTTTTGAAACCAAACTTGGCCTGTGCTATAATATCCATGACCTGGGGGTACCTGCACAGTTTTAGCACAGTGCCACCTAGTGGTCAGGAGATATGAAAATGGCATTTTTTGCTTATAAGGTCTGAATGGTTTGGCTGGAGGACTGGTGTCTTTAAATTCAGTGCGACATCCCGGGTTTAACAATACACAACTTTCCCATGTCGACCATTATAGGCATGGGTCATTTTAAATTTTGTCTTTAAAATGTTGTATTTTCGGTGCCTTCGGGCACCATGCCCTGAAAGTGCTCAAAAAGTTTCAGAAATTACAATGAAACTTCAAAAAAATACTAATAGCTTGTGATTAGTTCT